>NW_011336729.1:0-4532 GCF_000735185.1 Notothenia coriiceps | reverse complement strand
TGCAGTCTAATTAGTGCCTATAGGCATTGGGTGGAACAAGAGACAAAGTTGAGCATTGAAAACCCCAATCAAGCTGAATAAAAAATGGCTCATTTGAATACAGAGAGAAAATACAGACTACTTGATATTCCACTGTGTATTCAGGCTAAATGTTGTCGCTGTATGAAGTTTTATCCATTTTCTTTAGGTATATTATTATTTTTGATAACGTTTTCTCTTTATCATGAGACTGTTTTTATGTTATATGATCCACGTTTATTGGTAACGATTGGTTGTTTCTGTGAACGGCTGAATGGTCCAATGTATGGTCCTATGCTTAAGGAGATAACAAAGGGAAGCATTAAAGCTGCTTTCCTATAATTTGAGCATCCGAACAGCTCTTACAGTATCATGGCTGCCACCGAGCTACTTCTGGGTCATTTTATTCAGGAACCTTCCTTAGCAAAATAGACTTTGTCTCAACCTATGACTGCCCTTCAGTCCTTGTTACTCAGTCTCGGTCTGTTAAGGGCAGACATGCTGAGGAAAACTTTCCATCCATTACACTGGATTGACGCGCCCTGAAGGGACAACAAAGCCTAACATCTGTCTGAGCACCTGTATATGGTACACTAGGGAAAAACTACACTTCAGTTTGCATGATTAAAGAGAAGAAGGCATCAATTATAACATGAACAGCAGATATAGTCTACCTAAGAGCAATGTGCCATCTGTTTCAGTTTTCAATGTCCTGAACAGCGGATAGTATAGTGCAGTATAGTCTACTGTGCAGTAGGTTTAACAGAGCCGGAATATTTTAGGCACATTAAATCCAGGAGGCAAGAATCCAAAGAACCAACTATTTTACTGTATTTAGTTTATTGCATCAATGGTAAATCATGGTGTATGCATTCTGAGACAACTGAACTTAAAGTGGACCTATCATGTTATATTCAAGCAATATATTGTAGGGCCATACGGCCAATACATATATAAAGTATATAAATATAGTTTTTTTTTCAAAATACCAAAACGATCCTGCATTTTAGCCATGCCTCATTTCGCTCTATTTGCTCTTTCCAATGGTGTTTTTGCAGGGGGCTGATTCTGTGAGCTGCAGCTGACCACGCCCCCCTGCAGGAGAGGGGAGCGTGCTCTGAGATCAGTTGCTAGGCTGCAGCGGGGAGAAGAGGGGGAGAAAAAGAGATCTCCGTGTTTTATTCTTATAGAAGTAAGAAGAGAAGTAATGGGGCAGAAACCCTCCTTTTTACGCAGCGGTCCAGACATAGACATCAAACGGCGACACATATTCAGTTGCCAGTTAAATAAACGGCTAACAAGTGTGCCACTCTCTCTAACGGTTTCAACATAAACTGTACCGAAAATAAATACCTCACGATGTCTATCTAATTATGAACTTGCTTTACTTTCACGGAACACATTTTTGGTGATAGCAAATGTAACAAAGTAACATATTTACCAACACATGTTCTACGCCACTACATACTTACATTTAAATGTGTGCTGCGTCGGTTCAGCCATTATCTGCAAGAGTTTTTGAAATTGGTCCATGCACAAAGTATTGTGGGGATTTTAAGGACGCGAAGTCTACCCATGTGCAGCCTCGACATTTCCCCCAAACCAAGGACGCGGCCTCGGTGGAATTCCAAGTATGCTGGAGATTGGAACAGTACTTCGGCGGCACTCGATGACGTAGCATCCTTGAAATATTGGCTTGGAAGCCAGTATCCTCGAGATTGAGAAACGGCCACAGTTTCAAAACGTAGTCTTTAGCCACATGCTAATGCTAACCTTAAATTGAAGCTAACAATATGTACTCGCAGGAAGTCGTTGTGTGAACTTCCGTTTTTTCAGAATAAAACTGTTTTAAATTAAAACAGTGAATGTGAACTTCCGGTTTTCAGAATAAAACAGCCCAGTGTATTTAATTTTAATTACGCCATATAAACATTGATTTTATTTCTTACAAATGCTACTGCAGATTAACCTAACCATTTCTGTTATTCACAGGTGTCCTGGGAACAAACACATTGACATTGCTGGCAGCAGGGCAACCTCTTCTTACTGTTGGTAGACTAAGTAATCTTTTTTTTTGTAATCAAGTTTGAAGTTTGTGCACATTGTAATCTTAAGAACTGCTTGACTTTGCTTGACTTACATCATTAAATGACTAAAACATATAGGCGCATAAAGCTATGTTATGGTGGTTGCCATAAAATATAATAATACAAATATTTTCTTTGATTTTCCGATTACAAGAGTACATGTGGAACTGCAAAGATCGTGGTACGTCAGTGTGTTCTAGGTTCCTGTTGTTGAAGCATTTCAAGCGAAGACATGGCCATTATGGTCGTAATTTTTGATATCCATCCGCCTATGCCACTTTTCCATGCACATTTATGACTTGGAACAATCTTTTAAGTCTCATTTACAGAGTCCATGCCAAATAAACATCACAGCAGCGTATAGAATTATCCACATTTCACTGTCAGTTGTGTGCATGTAATTCAATTGCAGCAGAGAAGGAATATGTCCTTCATATAAATACACATTTGAGGAGGAATGAAACAGTAACATGTATGTTTCTGGGTTGCACATTCCAAACAAATATTCTTGGTACATTCAATTCACATGAGTATAGGAAACATAACCCCCATACTCTAAAGGACTTAAAAACTGGTGTTGTTACATTAGGTGGTCCCTTGGCAGAGGCACGCAGTTCTACAGAATACATATGTAGTTATGCAGAATCAGATGATGACTTAGAAGTTTGTACGGGCACAGATGCAGACAGTGATATTGTTCCTATAGAGGAATTGCCTAAATTAATTGAACATAAAGTTGCATCTGTTTTATTGAAGTTAGAAAATCTAGTTCATATTCCAACCACAGCAGTTCAGTGCTTGGTGAACTTCACTACTAAATAAGCTCTGCATCAATACCGGTGACTAGCAATATTGTATCTGATCTATTCAAGAATCATAAATTGCAAGTTGATGAGTCTACTATAAAATAACTTTCTACTGCTGTATGCACAGATAATCCTCTGGGAAAAGCTACAGAGAAAAACGGGCCCCTGTGAACGGCCTATAAACGTAATAAGTACTATACAAAACATGTTAATGTTGTAGAGCCAATTTCATTTATTCTTGACTCAAAGACAAAAAGGTCCTTTCAGTATATTCCATTGCTAAAATCTTTGCAGCAGTTGCTAGATCACAATGATGTCATAGACAAGGTTATTGAAACCCAAATAACACAGGTTAATGAAGGCCCTGCAGATAACCAGCAGCAGTACAAGTCCACACGAGATGGTCAGCACGTCAAAGAATCTTTTTTTTTTAACAGGGGAGAGGTTAAGAATCACTGTAACGCTGTTTGAGGATGACTTTGAAATTTGTACTCCCTTAGGAGCAACTCGAAAGACACACAAGCTGTGTGGTGTATACTGGATTCTAAGTAACCTACCCCCTGGGTAACATTCAGAACTGTCTTCCATTTACCTAGCTCTTTTGTGCAAGAGTAATGATATACAGACATATGGCTATGGAAAAGTTTGAAACTCTCTTTTACAGGATTTGGTTACCTTGGAAAAGCAGGGTGTTTTCATTTCAAGCCTTGGTGAGTTTGTGAAAGGCACAGTCCAGTGTGTAATGGCAGACAATTTGGGAGCGAATGGAATAGGTGGCTTTGTGGAGAGTTTCTCAGGAGACTATTTTTGCAGGTTTTTTACAGGGAAGAAGTCGGAGATTCAGTGAACACGTTCAGTCAGGCACATTCAGTCTTAGAACCAAATAAATCCATGAAGAGCATATTGAATTGGCAAAGGAAAAGGGAAATAGCTACTGTGGAGTAAAAATAAATTAGGTCTTTTGATCTAAAAAATATATTTTACTTTAGAAAGCCTGAATGCAACAACTATAACATTTCCCTACAAGTGGGGAGATAAAACCAACCGCCCCCATGTAATACAGCGCACTTTTCACATCCAAGAAGACAATTGGTGGCAATGCTCATGAAAACTATAGGTTACTTACGTAACCCCAGTTCTCAAAGTAACATGAAGTGAGATGTCTCACTATGGGATGCGCCTCAACGCTTATGCAAACAGAAGCATCAATCTCATTACGCCAATCCTGATTGGCTGGTGATCTTGACGTCTACGTCAGGGAATCCACCCACCCTATAAGTAGCTTGCGCTACGACGCAGCGTCATTCAAAATAAGCACCTCTTCTCGCTTCGCCTTAGCAAGAAGGGCCGTCTGGTGAGACATCTCACTTCATGTTACTCTGAGAACTGGGGTTACGTAAGTAACCTATAGTTCTCATTCATAACACTCCGTTCGATGTCTCACTATGGGATATTGAAACTCCCGTATTGCTAGACATGCTTATCTCGAAAATCACCAAAACAACCAGAACTTAACAGGTAGAACCCTGTCTCAACACTGGGCCCAGCACTGCGCGGGCCACACTTGGAGCAGAGACATCTAGCCGGTTAAAGCGGACAAAAGTGAGCGGTGAGGACCAGC
>NW_011336728.1:0-3076 GCF_000735185.1 Notothenia coriiceps | reverse complement strand
TTTGATTAGATTTCTAGCGAGAAGTGTATATGTGACCTGCTCCGTCAAAATCAGTCGCATTGATCCGAAGACACATTTTGAGTTGTATACACTGTTGGAAAGAGGAGATTCCTAGCTTTCTAATGACATCAGCAAAACATGTCACATTATATAATGACTGTCACCGAGTCATCATTTTGAGAAAAAGGCCTTCAAAGTTTCCTCTTCTCTGGATCGATCTGATTGATTATTAGCGGAGCAAATTATCAAAATACTACGGAGGTAATATATTTTCGTTTGGGATTGCTGGTCTGGGGGAAGCTTGCGAATGTGTGTGTGTATACGTGTGTGTGTTTGTGTAATTTTTGCGTTTGTGTGTATTGTGTTTGTTTCCCGGGGAAAACACTCACGAGAAACACCGGCTGTTGTTATGCCTGCTGTGACGTCTAATTACTCCGTTCTCCGCTTGTAATTATGCCGTTTACAAGCTTCAAAGTTGTATTTATCATCTGAATTTGCCGAAACAAGTTTAATATTCTGAAAGCCAAGACTTTGTTTATTTGAAATCAGATGAAAACAAACTGTAACGGACCCTGCCGTGTTATCTATGATTACTATACGCCTTACATTCATAATTTCAGCGGAGGGAGGGGAAGCGGCACTGCGGAAGAGCAGATTGCGAGTGAGAGGTGTCATCTTCCCTTTACAAGCTTCAAAAATGTATTTATCGTGTGATTTTGGAAATAAAAGTTTCATATTCTGAAAGCCAAGACTTTGTTTGTTTAAAATCAAACAAAACACCCGAACCCCGAAAAACTAGTTTCTTACACAAATCCACGTTTATTTTTAAATGAGCCGTTGCGACTTCCGACTGATTTCGATAGAGCGGGTCACATATAGCTAATTAACGCAAGTTAGCATCCGGCAGTTACTATGAGTTGGGGACCCCTACTATACATTTTTAACATTAAACTTTGGGGTACTCAACATTCCCGGGTTCAAAATAGGACTCTTGGAGCTGGTTACTAGACTATATTTAAAAAAACCTATAGGTGGAATCAAACTGTTTAAGTCTGCTTGCTGTGTTCATTCTAAAGTTCATTCCAAACCACTTTTGAGCTCGCAACTATGATATAAAGCGTTAATGAAAAAAAACATGATGATTTAGAATTGGGTGTTGTCACTATGAGGCTATAGATGACAGCTGCAGTGGGAGGCAGGCGACAGGCAGGAGGACATGTCTCACCCCGTGTCCGTGACACTTCTTCTCCACGTCACAGTCGTAGTTCAGGACTTCCACGCCGCAACACTCAAAGTTCATGCAGACCTTAATACCACAGAAGAAGAAACAAGCGTCAACATCTCTCCTCCTTCATTATTCCCCTCATCCTCACCTTTTTGTCTCAACTCTTGCTCCCTTCAATCACCTCTTCTCCTCCTGCTCCATTTCCCTAACCCCTCCCTCTCCTCCTCACCTTGTTATCTCCACACTTGCTCCCCTCGTTCACCATGCCTGGATCGGGCACGTCTGACCCCAGCATGAAGTCGACTCCGTAACATTTGGCTCCTCCGGTCCCGATAGGCGAGGTGATGATGGACGGCTCAATGCCGAACACCGTCACCGCCTGAACGTTGGAGCACTGCAGCTTCCCACACAGGGCGTTTCTATGGAGACAGAGGCAAAACACAAGTCAGTCATCAGTTCAGCATCCTTTATTATTTTTGGGAAATGATCAGAAATAGCATGTGAATTCCTAAATGATGGTCTTAAGGTCGTCTATTGTGAGGTCACAGAGACCTTGACCTTTTTCTATGGAAGCCCAGAGCCCAGTCTGCTCTGATTGGTTAGCTGGTCAGCTCTGTTGCGACAGATTAGAGATGTCCTACCCCTTAGCACGTATAATCTGCTGGAGCACTAGCAAATAGAAGCGTGAGTGTTACATAGTGATGTCATTATGTTACAGTGTTACAGAGTAAACAAAGGAGTCCAATGGAGGCGATGTAAGCAGGAGGGGTATGTGTGGGAGAGAAACTCCCTCTGGAGGGAATACAGGGATTGCAGCCTTTGCAGACCGTTTACATGCATTGTATATATAAATAACACACAACAGGAAAAACCCCAAGAAGCAGAATAGGCCCTCTTTAAAACCGAGTTTGAAAGACTTTGACCTGTGACAGAGTTTTTTTAATCAGCAGTTGTACTACTTTTACTGAAGTTAAAGATCTGAGCACCTCTTCCACTATTGGTTTTCAGGTCACCCAAACTGAGCTTGTACAATGAGAACAGTACAGGACAGGCAAGAACAAAGATTGACCAATATAAGATGTCTCACTCTGGAACTCAGTAAAACAATGTAATGTGCACGTGAGTGTGTGTGAATGTGTGTTTTACCTGCTCTCACACTTCTTGTAGCCGTAGTTATGGTAGCCACAGTTGCCAAAGCGATCCCCTTTACTGTTGACATCTTTAAAACAGATCTCAGGAGCAGCCTTTGCCTCTGAGGAGGAGAGAGGAGGAAGAGGAGAAGGAGGAGAAAAGATGGAAAGTGTAGAAGAGGACAAAGAGGAATTAGATAGGGCAGGGGGAAAAGGGAGAAGTGGCTTTGAATAAACTTCTGAATTAACAGAGCAAGCAGATTTGAACAGTTTGATTCAACCTATAGGTTTTTAAAATACCTTGTAACAACAAAAAACATGTACCTCATATTGTTGCCTATCCAATTTGTCAACTGTGTTAATTCACATGGCTTAAATTCTGATTTGTTTCTCTCCAACTGTACTACATGCTCTGTAATGTACGTATGAAGAGGCAGCAGGACATACTGGATCCAAATATGGCCTGGCACTGTCCGTCGTAGTGCTGACACTTCCCGTTGTAACAGTACGCCTGCTGGCTCCTGCACGGCTGCCCATTCTGGAACACAAAGAAAAGCTTCAGCAATATTGTTTATTCTTTTTACTTTTATTAATGAATATTTTTCATATAATGAGGCAAAAGTTGAATAGATGATCCGTAAAGCAAGGCAAGTTTG
Organism: Notothenia coriiceps; assembly: GCF_000735185.1. Classification (NCBI taxonomy): domain Eukaryota; kingdom Metazoa; phylum Chordata; class Actinopteri; order Perciformes; family Nototheniidae; genus Notothenia; species Notothenia coriiceps. The sequence goes on along the minus strand of NW_011336728.1, from coordinate 65 downwards.
CCTAATATAATAAACATCTGACAATTTCGCATATTTTTCAACATTTTAGAATAAGTTCCGGAGGC
>NW_011336727.1:0-1382 GCF_000735185.1 Notothenia coriiceps | reverse complement strand
TTAATTTTTTTCTTTTTTGCGTGTGTTTATAAATTACCTCGAGGGCCGTAGCAAATGGTCTCGCGGGCCGTATACGGCCCGGGGGCCGGAGGTTCCCCACCCCTGGTTTAAGAGATACTTATATATTTGGAATAAAACTAAGGATGCTAACATTACTTTATTTAAAGCTAAAATAAATGTTTATGCTAACATTACTTTTTCTTTATCCTAACGTTACTTTCTTTATGATAACATTACTTTTATCCCAACTTTAATATATTTAAAGCTAGAATTCATATTTATACTATCGAACATGTCTTTTCTTATGCTAACATTACTTTCCTTTATGCTAACGTTGCTTTCCTTTATGCTAACGTTGCTAACATTACTTTCCTTTATGCTAACATGACTTTGTTTAATGCTGACATTACCTTTTCATGCGTAATGTACTGTAGTTATTTTTATGCTATCCTAACTGTTTTCATGCGAACTTTACTTTATTACCCTTACAATACTCTTTTTATTTTAACGTTAGCCTTTTTTTATTAGCATTAACCTTCACAGAGACGGAGAAAGAACTCGGGGAGGCAGCAAAAGGAAGTTAGCATTCCCAAAGCTAAAAACAGCAGCCAGAAAACAGCCGAAACATCACAAAAAAGTCCAATATATGTTGGTTTTGTTTCATCAGCAGCAGATACAGTTTTACGGTATTTAGCTAGGTCGCTAACTGTAGCAGCTATCTTAGTGGTAAACAACTCAGCCCCAGGCCACAACTCCATTTAGCTTCATCGTGGCCAAAGAGGCCAGTGGTTAAACGTTTTTAAGGTCCAGGAAAATGTAACGAATTCATATTTGACCCGACGCCTGACCTGAAATATAACCTGCTCCTTCTTCTGATCCTTTAAGTGGACATGACTGAGCAGGAAAGGTGACGCTAACTGACTGTCGTTGTCCTCCAGGTGTCTAAGAACAAGAAATCGTGCCTCAAAATGTTGCGTTTTAATGTCAGAGCTTCTTATTTCCAGTTCCCATCTCGTCTGTTACGTGCTATATTATTATTTTCTGTATTCTTTTGTTTATCACCGAGGCATTATGTTTGACAGCGTCATCGTGATGTGTTAAGACATGTTTCAGCACACACAGCAGCACTGAGGGTGAGGCCTGAGGGTGGTGTGTGCTGCAGGAGAAACGAGTAGAAACGAGCTTCTGTTAAACCGAGATCTATGTTTAAACACACACGCACACACACACACACACACACACACACACACACACACACACACACACACACACACACACACACACACACACACACACACACACACACACACACACACACACACACACACACGAGTTTCAGCTGTTCTACGCACGACAGTACGACGACGACCGACGACGACGAA
>NW_011336726.1:3534-5296 GCF_000735185.1 Notothenia coriiceps | reverse complement strand
CACACACACACACACACACACACACACACACACACACACACACACACACACACACACACACACACACACACACACACACACACACACACACACACACAAACCAGTGGTCTGAGAGAAGGAACAGTGGAGTGAACATCCTATGCTCTTCACATGCGGCGGCTGTAGGCTTGTGCATGACAGAAACAAACATGGCGGTGTAATTGCATTAAGCCTTTATGTCTTGAAATAGCCGCGTCCCGCCAGACAACATGCTAATTAATGTGATTTGGGTCTGTCAGAGTCCAGAGTCTTCTTCAGATCTGAAACCGACCGCAGGCGCAGCCCTAATCTCAGAGAGTTAGCCACAAGATGTTGTTGGGATAAACACACAGAGATTCTGGACCTGAACACAGAGACCTGATTCTGAGGGAAACAGACCGGAAACTAGCAGGATAATAAACTGTGATATCAATGTTATGGCCAATAGGACAGTAAACACTAATTGAAGCTGGGATTCTGGTCAATCAAATTTAAAATACTTTTTCGGAGAGAGAGAGTTGAACATTTTATTTAAAATGATTCCAGCCAGACCTTCTTATCCATTCGTCTCAAACAAGAACAGTATCAATATAATGTTGTATCAAGCATCATTGGTTGATAGCTTTCCATATCCTGGATAGCTTGGTCTTACACTTCTTGGATAACACAAATTAAGATCTTTAAGAGAAGTCAAATAAAATATGAACTGTTTTCCTTTTTACAATTCACACTCGAAATGAAGAAGGCACTTGCGAAACACGACATAATGCAAAATGTAAACCATACTTTGCACTTTACTTTGTGTTTGTGTGTCAGTATATCTAAATTAAAGTCATCAAGGATCCTGAATTGGAAAGAAGCAAAAAAAAAAGTAAAAGTTGCGTCCCATCTTAGAACATATTTGCACAGATGAGCCATTTCCACCAGAAATCTGACATTTGGGAAGTAGCTTATGGTGACGTTACGTTCGCGAACAATCCGATTCTTTTGACCGGCTCTTTGGTACGAACGAAGGGAACCGAGCCGTACTTGGTGAGAGCCGTTCTTTTTATCGTTGGTTCACTGCGTGCCATGAATCCACTCGCCTTTAAAGGAACTTGCTTTCCTGAATGCAAATGTTCCGTATGATGGCATAAAGCATGCTGCTTGAGTATGAGTTTGGCTGAGAGCTGTAGCAAGTTATACATTTTCTGTGAGTAAAAGTAGATTTCTGGCAATACAGTCAATCATTATCCTGGTGATTATTTCGCAGATAAACCAATTAACCCCGCCCCCCTAGTAGCTTCAGGAGACTTATGTTCGGATAAAACTGTTTATTTAGTACGAAGCAGTAAAACACGAGTTTAACAAGCATCGATGCAGGTGTGTCCTCCTAAATGTGGTGAAAACAGAGAACACAAAATGTCACCAGGACATCACACACAGCCTTTTATTTAACCCCCGTGTAAACACATTTGTGGGACCCTTCAATTGGATTGGAAACACAGAGGAGAAATATTGGCTCGTGTTATTGCAGACACTATTTTCTATAAATAAAATTACTCCTGAAGAAAATCTGATCATGTCTCTGAGGGTGAGAAAGGTTGTTCTTTCCCCAGATGTCGATCCCAGTGAATAATTCACACACAGGCAATAAATACTGTGTGTGTGTGTGTGTGTGCGCGTGTGTGTGTGTGTGTGTGTGTGTGTGTGTGTCACTGTTTTCTGATGTGTTCGAGCTCCATCTGTTCAGATAGACGGTTTA
>NW_011336726.1:0-3479 GCF_000735185.1 Notothenia coriiceps | reverse complement strand
CGAGCTCCATCTGTTCAGATAGACGGTTTATAATGTCTCTCAAAAAAAGGAGTTTCAGTCCAAGGCGTTATAAATTTGACTTTCTCTATTTGTCTTGGATATACAGATGAGGATTAGGGACACATGTGACCATGTTTTGTCTAATGCTACCGGGGTATTGTGTGTTTGTCAATTATATGCAGGATATAAAATATGATCAAATAAGATACAACTTTTGAAAATCTCGAAGAAAATTCTTGTACCAGAAATTGCGCAAAGATTACGACATGAGAATAAAAAATGCAACAGGTAATACATAAAAAAGTGCATAAAAAGCAGCATAAAACAACAAAAAAGTTACATTTATTTAATTAAATAAATAACAAACAACATTATACAAGCAGGTTCATTTGTAGTGCATGCTAAGGTGCAGTAAAAGAAAGACACAGAAAGCGTCTCTCCTGACAGGTTCACTAAAGCAGCTTCTATATTTCTGTTCACTGTCTCTGGTCCGTTTCCTCCTCCTCTTCCTCGGCTGTGAGCAGCTCTGATTGGTTCATTAGTCTCAGAGAGGATCCAGTTTATCATCGGAGAAGAAGCCATCGCTCCGGCTTCACTCAACCATCCATCATCGGTGTTAGTTAGCAACAGTTCGAAGAAGAAAAGAGTAGATTAATTACTGCAGCATCTTTTTCTCATTACAGCAGAAAGAAAAAAAGACAGGAAAAGAGGAAGGGCAGCGGTCGACGTAAACAACTTGTAAAATCTGTTGAGTGTTTAAGAAAACATGAGAGACATCGGGGGGAAGAAGGAGCTTTGTTGAAAGATGGATTCAAGAAGGTAATTCTTACAATCTGAGAAGAGAGCTTTTAAGGCAAGCCCAACATATAAGATCGCTAAAAAGCAGATATGTAATTAAAATGTGACTCTATTCACCCCCCCAAAAAGCTATAAATTAAACAATGGCTCATTCGGTTTAAGGCAAACCTCCAATGAAATTCCACTTTGTTGGAAGTTAGGTTCAAGAGGATATTTCTTACGATCTGACCCAAGGGAAGAGAGCATAAACGATAACTAAAACCCAGAAACATAAATTAAGTTTGGCTCCATTCAATCAAAATACGCCATTAAATAAAAAATTGCCTATTTCCTGTTGGATTTATAGTGAACCTCCATCGGTAATTTTGTCATTTGAACAATCTGACACAAGAGGAGATCATGTATAATGGGTGGCAAGTCAAGAGATAAGATTATCACAAAGCAAAGATGTCGGCTCCATTTAACCAAAAAATTATTTAAAATTCAAAATGGCTGACTTCCTGTTGGGTTTATGACAGCACATTTACACCTTTAGGCAAGTCCAACATAAACAATTACTAAAACCCAGAAATATCATTTAAATGTGGCTCCATTCAACCAAAACAACTCGTGAAGATAAAAATGGCCGACTTCCGGGTGTGTTTATGGTAAACTTACAATGTACTGTCTCTAATGGAATTCCACTTTGTTGAAAGTTGGATTCAAGAAGATGGTTTGAACAATCTGACACAAGAGGACAAAATGTATAACCTATTGCAAGAAAAATAAAAATTCAAAAGGCAGGATCATTTCGAACCACGAAAATGATACAGTAAAAATTCAAAATGGCCGACTCCCTGTATTATGGTATCCAGCTTCATTCAACAAAGAAAGACTTATTGATTAAACAAAAGCATTTTGAAAACACGATTTTCAACCATATTCAAGGCATTTTTCAAAAAGTGGGACATTTCATAGATTCAACTATTAATAACTTAATTGAAAAAAGATGGACGAGCTAACTTTCGGCACTCAAGTAGGCTTTCCGCATGCAACTCTGTATGTTTACAGTTTGCAGTACAGCAGCATATTTGTGTTTATTTTATTTATATCCTCCTTCTAAGAGAAACTGTGATTGGACTCTAGAGTACAGAGTGAATCCCACTGACCAGAGAATCTGTTGTTAATGAGACGGAGAAAATAAAAATGTAAACTGTCCGTAAGATGGATGCTGCTCTCTCTATTATCCTTCTCTTTCTACAGCTCTCTCTCTCTCTCTGCTCATGTGTGTGTGTGTAACGTGTGTGTCTCCTCATCCTTCTTGTCTTTATCCGGTGTGTTTGGCTCATCCGAGCGTTGCCGCTGTCAGCAGTTCACTGCCTCTCCAGCAAGAAAAGTCCTGACTCCTGCACTTCCAGTTAAAGCAGTAATCTGCATCCGCGCCGCTTATTCCCCGAGGTCAAAACCCTCGAATTACCAACCTGAACGTCTCGTATTGTTGTCTGAGATAAACCTTGGGAGTGAGGGGAACCTTTCCGTAGCTGTGCAGAGTTTGCTGAGCACACACATGCTGCTTTCTATACAGTGAATCCAGGCAGAGAGATGTTCGACCCCAGCTTTTTCTTTATACCTCCATTTATTCAGGAATACTCGACTGAACAGCATGCTCTAGTTCCATCACATTCACACTGGTCAGGACTTTTACGACTGGGAATTGCACAGGTTACCGTTTGCCAGTGTTAAACCATCTAACTCCTAAAGAGAATACAAAAAAATCACTATTTTGAAATTGAGCAATCAGATTGAGAAATATTCGAATTATCCCGGGGTAAATTGGTTTTCATGACAGTTGTTCCATTTGAGAATTAAATAAACTAGAAGATAATTAAAATATTATATACAAAAGCTCAGAACCAGAGCAAGCGGACTTTGATTTTCCGTAAGCACCGCCTTCAGTCTGCCAGTCTTAGTTTAGTCCAAAAGGCGAGGGTTTGGCTCATTTACTAGACACTAATTATTCAACAAGGGCGATAAAAGGTTTCGTACTGTGTCGTTTACTTCGCTCAAAAATAATTATACGCTGATTTACAGACGTTTCTTTCCCAATGTAAGTCAATGGGAAAGTGTATTTTTGGGCCCAATGACGTCATTGCACATGTTACTGTTTCACTATCCTGCTATTAATCCATTAGAATCAGAAATACTCCAATTATCCCGGGGTAAATTGGTTTTCATGATAGTTGTTTGAAAATTAAATAAACAAGAAGACAAATCAAATCAAATCAAATATTATATACAGAAGCGCACAGCCATAGCATGCGCAGTTTGGTTTTCATCAAGCCCCGCCTTCCATCTACCGGTCTTGGCTTGGTCAAATGAATGTCGAAGGAAATCTAGACCGCAAAATAATTAAACAAGCGAGTGCCTATTTTTCCTGGCCAAGGTCAGGGTCCTTGAACACAACACGAGCTGTGTCATCACTCGGGGGCCGTTTCTCAATCTCGAGGAAACTGGCTTCCAAGCCAATATTTCAAGGAAACTACGTCATCGACTGTTCCAATCTCCAGCATACTTGGAATTCCACCGAGGCCACGTCCTTGGTTTGGGGGTAATTTTGAGGCTGCACATGGGTAGACTTCGCGTCCTTCAAATCCCCACAATGCTTTGCGCACGGACCAATTTCAAAAACCCTTGCGGAGAAT
>NW_011336725.1:0-2510 GCF_000735185.1 Notothenia coriiceps | reverse complement strand
ACACACACACACACACACACACACACACACACACACACACACACACACACACACACACACAGAAAGGGAGGACCTGTGAGCCAGAGCCAGATGAAGCTCGGAGGGAGCTGAATGCATGGATGGTCTGCTCATTAAACTCATCACATTATTTTAGCCCTGTGCTTTATTACACTTAACTGGGACACTAGGGACTCAGTCAAACACACACATGCACACATCCATACCGAGCTGCAGGTTCATATTAATAATGTGTTTGTGACGTAGCATGTTTAATATTGAAGAAGATGATGATTCATGGCCTCCACGATAACAATGCTTCATCATCTTGCTTGCACCTATATGGCATCCGGAGGGGTGTGTGTGTGTGTGTGTGTGTATGTGCGTGTGTGTGTGCAGGGCAGGAACAGTGCAGTTAATGGGATGCTAATCATCTCATAACCTGGAAAATGGGCCAGCAGGCACAACCCCTTATGCAAATGGGTTTTTGTGTTTACATGTGCGTGCTTATTACTTGTTTTACTGTGTGTGTGTGTGTGTGTGCACGTGCAAATACTGTCCACATGTTGCCAGCTTCGGTGTCTTTGTGTGTGTGTGTGTGTGTGTGTGTGTGTGTGTGTGTGTGTGTGTGTGTGTGTGTGTGTGTGGTGGGGTGATTCGGTGCAGGCTGCGTTGGTTGCATGAATACAAAAGTTGTTTCTCTGTAGGTGGCATGGAGATGGTAACCAGAGCAACAACATCTACTAACTGTTAAACTGTTACTACACACACCTCTGCACGGGGGGAGGAGAAAACGTCCATCTTCGGCTTCACCGTCTTCCTAAAACACAAGAGAGATATAAGAGGGATTTAAAAGAGATAAGGAGACAGATAGAAGACAGCCACAAACGCTGGAGGTGCCATCTATAATAAAAAACATCATCATTTTATGGAGGAGCAACATCTGACCTCTAAAGTCTGACGTTCTTTAATTTAGTCTAAATTAGTGCACTTTTTTATTCTTTTATTTACTCTTCAGGTTTTAAACAGCAAGCGACAAATAAATGAACTGCTCAAATGTTAACATTATACTTCTAGGGCTTTTATTGTGAAAAGTAAACTCTAGTAGCTCGTTTGAATTACTCACGTGTTGTTTTTATAACCATTTCAAATTAAAACATTTAAAGCAAGAAGCATCCAAATGTAACCTTGTTTGTAATAAGATCCCACTACTGGACACCACATAATATTTACGTATTATATAAGTATCCATGACAACAACATGCAAACTAGTCTTTGTAATAAGTTCTTGTTTTTGTTCAGTCATCCTGTTTTTTAGACTTAAGCAGACGTTCCTAAGACTTGCCTGCAAATTGCATATGTCTAGCGCTTTTATTGTGAAAGGTCAACTCTAGTAGCTCCTTTGAATGGAGTAATTAAGTGTTCCTGTTTTATAAATCTCAAATAATAGGCACAAGTTAAATCGTTCTGCTGAGGGTTAGTATTTTCTGCTTCTAGTTTAAAATAACTATCAGACGTTAGAAAGAGGAAGTGTCAGAGTCTTTGTAAAGTTCTTACTCATATAGAAAGTGTATATGATTAAAGGCAGGAGCAGAGGAAGTGATGAGAGTCCAGCTTTGCATCACTTCCTGTTGAGAGAATCCACCTTTACCACATATCCTGCTGTAACTCACCACAGGCCTGTTAGCCAATCAGGAGACGGAACCGCCGTTAGGAAAGAGGAAGTGCATGTGTGAAAAAACGGTAACACGTCCCTGCTGAGTTTTCTCAATACTTCACACAAATATCCCTGTTTCTGTGAATGTTTGTGACTAAACTGAATCCATAAGTAGGAGAGAGAATGTTGCACATCCAATCATACACAAATCTCTACTTTAAAGAGTCCTCTCCTGCTGATGTTCAGGTGTATATCAGTATGTAGTGTCTCTACTTTAAAGAGTCCTCTCCTGCTGATGTTCAGGTGTATATCAGTATGTAGTGTCTCTACTTTAAAGAGTCCTCTCCTGCTGATGTTCAGGTGTATATCAGTATGTAGTGTCTCTACTTTAAAGAGTCCTCTCCTGCTGATGTTCAGGTGTATATCAGTATGTAGTGTCTCTACTTTAAAGAGTCCTCTCCTGCTGATGTTCAGGTGTATATCAGTATGTAGTGTCTCTACTTTAAAGAGTCCTCTCCTGCTGATGTTCAGGTGTATATCAGTATGTAGTGTCTCTACTTTAAAGAGTCCTCTCCTGCTGATGTTCAGGTGTATATCAGTATGTAGTGTCTCTACTTTAAAGAGTCCTCTCCTGCTGATGTTCAGGTGTATATCAGTATGTAGTGTCTCTACTTTAAAGAGTCCTCTCCTGCTGATGTTCAGGTGTATATCAGTATGTAGTGTCTCTTTTAAAGAGTCCTCTCCTGCTGATATTCAGGTGTATATCAGTACGTAGTGTCTCTACTTTAAAGAGTCCTCTCCTGCTGATGTTCAGGTGTATATCAGTATGTAGTGTCTCTACTTTAAAGAGTCCTCT
>NW_011336724.1:0-2938 GCF_000735185.1 Notothenia coriiceps | reverse complement strand
TCCAATGACTCACTCCTGTCTCCCTAGTGTCCCTCTCTCTCTCTCTCTCTCTCTCTCTCTCTCTCTCTCTCTCTCTCTCTCTCTCTCTCTCTCTGCCGGTCCTTTGCTCTCTACAATCCATGAGCATGACTATGAGGTGAAACCTTTTTTATTCGCTTTTATCTCAACCGTATTTGGGTCTCTAGGATCCACAAGTATCTGCAGGATGTTCTGTGTTAAAGCTGTTAGCACAACATTTACAGTGCCTATAAAATGAAATCAAACCGATCTTTTATTGTTTTATGGCTTTTAATAAAAGTGGATCAAAGTGGAGACACAGATCGTCCGAAATAAATGTACAAGTTGGTTTAAATGAGGCCCAAAAAAAGAAAGAAGGTTGTTCAACACAAATGGCCTGCAGCCCTCAGCTAGTGCTGGCATACAACTGTCAACCAGATGCTTATCAATAATAGAATATTGATGTTAATATTTAAAGTCTGCTCCCAAAGTCAATCTGTGGCATTTCCCTGCTTTCTTTCCTCCTCTCAGAATGCTACACCTGCCTCAGTTCACATGTTTTGTTTAATCCAAAACACCTGCTTCCTCCCTTCCTTTTTTCTTTCCTTTCCTTTCCTCCTGCTCTCTGTCCTTCACACTCTCGCTCTCACCCTCTTTCCTTCCTGCCCTCTTTCTCCCTTTTTCTGACCTCTGTCCCACTTTCACTTTCACACCATTTCTCGTGCTCTTTTCAGGACGCTTGTCATTTTTCTTGTAGTTTTCTCACGCCAGTGCAGGATATGAAAGGCTTGTTTTGTGTTATATGGGAGAATGGGAAAGGAGGGATGGGAACAGAAAGAGAGGAGAGAAGGAGGTTGATGTTTGTTGGCTATGAGGAATAGTCAGATTGTTTGATTTCAGTTTGGGAGGAGTGATAGGAGAGGGGAGGTAGGAGTGATAGGAGAGGGGAGGTAGGAGTGAGGGAGGTAGACATGAGGATAGACAGATAGCGGGTTTTCTTTCACAACATAGGAAACAAAACAGTATTATCTTCATGAGAAGTAGAAAGAAGTGGAAGGAGAAAACGCAACCTTACGTTTGATGATTACAGCTTTTAAAAAGGGCATTTGTACTCACTGTGTAATTAAAATGACCCGAAAATAAAGACAGTGCTTTTAGATGTTTGTTGTTAAAAGAATAATATCAAGAAGAAAATGGATTAAAGCATAGGGAATGTGTAAATCATTAAATGCAGCTCACTGATCAGTCATTTTCTCCAAAAGCTTGGCATTGTAGTTTTTAGCAAACATTACACTATTAAATTAAAGTTTTTGATTAATAAGCAGTGCAAAAGTAAGTATTAGGACCAGCAGGACTCTGCCAGAATACCTAAAAATGGTGCCTGTGTTTATATGAACATGTCTACAGCGTGAGTCATAGATGTGTGTTTTTAAAAGCTTTATAGTCTCAGTGTACACAGACAGTACTTGGTGGTCGAACCTCTTGTTGGTGGGTTTATGGCTTTTCTTTGGATTTGTTCACAGTGGGGGAAAAAAATAATACTGCCAACCTTAATCTTTAAAGCTTGCAGTCTTTGATATAAAATGTAAACATTATATGCACGTTGCATTCATTATAGTCAAACAAAATACTTTTAAGATCACATCATAACAAGCTAAACGGATAATTCATCATCCAGTTAAGAAATCAGCAGGTCGTAACTTATTGTTTGTAAAAAGTGAAATCTGATGTAGCTGGACATACAGTTATCAATTATCTGCCGTCTAATAAGCCATTTTATTTTATAAATTAAAAGTACCATGTCAAAAAATGTGTCAAACTTTATTTTTGTTGCACCTTTGATACAGATCATTGCAGCTTCACAGACAACAGAAAATAAGTTAAACAACTGAAACAAAATTCAACATCAACAATATGACATGACTATATGAGATTCATTCATGAAAGAGAATAAAATGATAGAAATGTTGTAATTTAACTAATAAATATGATAATATTTTACAACTCGTAAAAATAAGTAGATTAAATGTCTATATATTATATATCTTGATCAAAGGCCTGTCTGAATGTTTAGGTTTAAAGTTTACGTGCTCATGCAGACTTCTGTAAAGGCTCTTGGAATAAAAAGGAATAAAGCTGACCCACCAAAGGTTTTAGTCCTGCGCTCAGGAACAACTAACATATTTGTGCCGGAGCAACTGAAGGGCCAGACACTGTAGTCATGTGAGACATCCATTCTGGCTAAAGACCTTGAAGTTAATGAAAAAACTGAACTTTAGTACAATACAATACGATATACTTTATTGTCCCTGTAAGGAAATGTGTTCTGGACTCCGTCCTGCAGTTACGCATACATGTACATATACAAACATAGTGGACATTAAGAGACATACACATATCATCAGTCATACACCATTTGAACAAACACAATACACAGACACACATGCTGACAATGGTGACCTATTGTACTACATGGCCAACATTTAAAAAGTAAATTTCATTACATTTGACTACATTTCATTTCATGTGAATGTTAAGAAGCTTAATTGACATAGGTAGGAATGAGTGCTTATAGCGGTTCAGCCTGCTCTTGGGAACCCTAAATCTTCTAGCAGAAGGTAGGAGCTGGAATTCTGGGTGGAGTATGTGGGTGGGATCAGACACCATTTTGTTTGCCTGTCTGATAATGGACTGCTCGTATATGTTTTGGAGAGATGGGTGTTTTTTAACCCCCATCATTTTCATAGCAGTCTGTACCAGGCGAGCGATCTGGGACTTTGACTGCACTGTCAAGTTACCAGGCAGTAATACCATACCTAATAATGCTCTCCAACACTGCATGATAGAACAGTAACAAGAACTTCACTGTTGAAGTCTAGAGCACAGACCTTGAACATGCGCCTTCCAGCTGAGTGTATTATCTAGATGGACACCAAGGTAC
>NW_011336723.1:0-2227 GCF_000735185.1 Notothenia coriiceps | reverse complement strand
CCGGCAGAACTATGTGCACAGCGCAGAAGCATGTCTGTGAGGCCCCCGCCCCCCGCACGCAGATGAGAGAGAGATCTCTTTTTAAATAAAGTTAGAAACAGAGATGGTTCGATAAAAGGTGCAAGATAACGTTTATCTTGCATTTCTTTATTTTCGAAATGATGACATTTCATAACGGGATAAAATCAAAGTGAATGGCCTGCTGCTGTTGAAGGCATGGGGCAAATATAACTGTCCTTTGCCTAATTTATAAAGTAAACCTTAGCATCTCACTAGCAGTGGCAACTGCAATCAGTTACAGCTGCCCTAAGTCTGTAGCCAAGTCTAATAACACCAGTGTACACGTTGCTGTCTCAATACAGATATTTATTTGTTAATTATTTGTCTTTACTAGTCAAAATACACCTGGTTTATCGTAGCAAGCAGTGGAAACTCCCCTCAAGAAGCGACAATTGCCAAGGGCGTTGCAACCCTCACTCGCCAATATTTCATCATAAATATAGCACGTTTGTTTATTTTAGCAAACCATGCTCCAAATCAAATTGAATAGAAATGATAATGTATAATCTTTTTGAAAAATAGAGATCGCACATCAGTCCTGTGTACAGATCAGTTCGATAAAGTCATGCCTAAACAGCGAGATTTTACACTATAAATACGGGTTTAAATAGCAGCATTTGACACGGAAGGCGAGTGGCAGCTACAGTAAACCTTCTCTTACCCTGGCATCTTGTGGCAACTCCCGTTGAGCAGCGGCAGATGCCTCGGCAAGTTGTGGCATCTGTGGCATATGCCGGAAGTACTTGCCACAGAGGCCACGGACTAGTGGCCTCTGTGGCAGATGCCGGAAGTACTTTCCACTGCCTGCAGATGCCACGAAATGAGCCAGGCCCTTGTCCAAATACCTGTGAGTAAAGTTTTGCTGAGCAGGGCTCCTGTCATCCTCTTCCACAGCAGAGAGTCTCGAGAACAGGTTTGCGAAAGCCATTTTATTTCGCTCGTCATAAGATAGTTGTGTGTTCTTGTGGAAATAGTTAAATGGCAAACATAACCGAGGTTATCACCATCTGGTCAGGAGATATAGAAGGAAAAACTAACTTGCGCCCATAAAATAACAAAACAAAACGAAGCTTTGCTAGTCTTTGACAGGTGTCCCAAATAACGTTTATGTTCAGGCCTAACGTGCCAAATATATTCAAGTTTAGTGAATGAATTACCACTCATGCCATCACTCAATCGTCCCGTGGAGCATCTTTCACCTCTACTTCCGTGTTTTCTACTGACGTCACGGACTCAGCTCTTCTTCTTCTTTCTATTCGGCAGACTGTACAATGCAATGGTGTATTGCTGCCCTCTAGGGCTACTGTTGGTTAATTTATCATTTTAACGAACCTATTTTCACCATATTTATACTGATCTAATATAGAGTGTATATATATAGTTTGTGTACATGTTTGTGTATATATATATATATATACACTCTATATTAGATCACTATAAATATGGTGAAAATACGTTTGTTAAAATGATAAATTAACCAACAGTATATATATATAATATATAACATCAGTTTCTTAATTTTAGTCCAATGATCCGGGTTAAGTAGTTTGCACAGAGTTGCTTTTGGCTTCCTCCTTGGATGAGGACATTTCTTACTTCCCAGATTCTACTCACTCACATTAGTCTTTTTTATTTCCCATTTATTCGGCCACTACAACTTTTCTGAGGGACCATATTGTAGGACAGTTTCCTGTGCAGCAGTACATTTTTGGCAAACTTGTTGAAGTTCTCTTATTGAGTGACTGCATGTTTGATGTGTCTGGTTTATTGTACTCTACCCACCGTAGTGACCATGTAATACTCTGAATTCTCAAATCTGATCGAAATGTTTCATTAGGTAATGGTTAATCCAAATGCACTTTCCCACTCCCTGCATCCTCTGATCCATCTATATTAACCCTTAGATACTGTGCTTTATTTATTTTATTTAATCGTTTATTTGAACCCGGACAGTGCACATCGATGAACACTTTCAAACAAAACAATGCTTACAAGCGTAAATGAGCCGGATTTTAGCTTTAAGCTAATTTCCATCCGCAGTCCCCTCACATACAACATACAAGAACATGACATATATACATAGCAAAAATAAATACATGATATGCAGGAAGAGCATGAGCAGCATACAAGCATTTACCATGGCAGTACAATTTAGCAGCTATGGTAT
>NW_011336722.1:0-1419 GCF_000735185.1 Notothenia coriiceps | reverse complement strand
GTCTTCTCCAGAATTTCATTATAATTTCTTCGGTTTCTTTTTTGACCCTTCATCACACTTAGCAGAGTTGAAATTTAAGGAACTCCTCCAGGCATGTTTTAAGACATGTAAAAGGCACACTGCTTTGAATAAGACTGTGTTGATTTTGTTTCTTAGAAACACATCCTTTACCCTCATTGAATCATCCGTCCCTGAAAGTGCAAATGTGTTTTAGTGAGGTTTAAGTCTCATTAGTAATGCAGCATATTTCCACATTAAACTTGTTGAGTTACAAATTTGACCAGGAATTACCTCCAAGTTGTCATATGACAATCTAATGAGTTCATGTGTAAAAAAAAACTGAAAACATAGTTTCATAGTCACTCTGCACAGACATATAGAACCAAAACAAAAATGTGTATCTACATGTGCCAACAATCCAGAACTGCCACCTTTAGATATGATAAATCTACAACCGGATTTAAAAATGCGAACAATCAAGTACTGCCATTGTGTTATGTGAGCCATGACCATTTGAAACGGATTGGATAACATAAATGCTTGCGGTTGCGTGCAGAGATCCACTATCCAACGCATGCCAGACCTCTGCAGTTAAAGGATCAAAGGAAGGCGAATGAGCAGAGGAATTTAACAAGGGAAAGCTACCATGGATCAAAATCAATCCACTTTTATAATAATGTTAAGAACATTTCTGGTTGTACTGTTGATGAAACACTGCATATGTTTCTAATTAAGACCCTAAAAAAGCAATTGTATTTTAATCAGGAGCTAGCTTTAAGAAGGACAACATCAGAGAAGAGGAAATGGGTTGCTTTTGGCATAAAATAATAATTATAAGAACTTAATAATAATAACTTATATTGCACTGTTTGCATCACTGCTCTACAGTCTGCACTACAGTACGTCCTTAGGGGATCTTGGCTCAGAAGATTACTAAGCGTTACCGAACATCTGGGCGTGGTGCCAGTCAATATGGCTGCTTTCCAACTTGACCTCCGCCCCATCCTCAAGATTCTGTTCAATAGAAGCCCCTACTACAAAAAACAAGTCTGTGTCACCCAGCTTGGAGGGAGGGTGGGCAAAGTGCAAGTTGGAGGGGCAAACAGCTCAGTGAGCCAAATCAATATTTACACTTTTATCAGCTCAGTGTTCAAAATGCTGACCATGTGTTTTGCGGCACTAAACACACAAGAGGATTTTTCAAGCTGATCATTTACACACATTTCACGATTGTTTGGTTAAATATGACAAACTCTTCAGAGTTGATAGACACTTAAAGCCACAACATTTTGCCCAACATGAAATGAGCAGAATGGCTTTTAAAAATAATGTGTATCCACTGTTTGTGATTGATCCAACTTGAGTCAATTGGATTCATTATTTACTGAGCAGTGGAGAATGTAAATGATAGTTTGACAA
>NW_011336721.1:0-25821 GCF_000735185.1 Notothenia coriiceps | reverse complement strand
GCACTACTTATTACTGCAAGAGCAGCTGGTGGTAAGGACTTCAGACAACTTCAATTTAAAACATGCTATTGAGACAAGTGCCGTCAGTTTGAGGCGTGATTGAAGGTCATTCCAAGACCAAGGACCATAATAAAAAAGACTCCTTTTTCCAGCCTCAGTCCGCACGGCAGGTACCTGGAACCGTATCCAGGCACTGGATCTGAGGTTGTAAGAGTCACAAACTGGAGCAAATCTGGGACATACAGTATGTACAGTGGAATCTTACCTAAAATGGCTTTATACATTAATAAAAACCAATTCTGCATCTTACGCATAGCAAGTGAGGACCATCCAGTTAGGCTATACAGTTTGCAATGATGAGTCCTATAGGGTGCATTTGATATATATCGCAGTGCAGCATGGTAGAGTGGGTCAAGTTTGGCCAAAACAGTGGGACAGGCAAATCTATAAATGGTATCACCGTAGTCCAGCTGGGACAGGAATAAGCCAGAGACCAACCTTTTATGGGATGAAGTTGAAAAACAACATTTAAGTCTGTAAAGGAAGCCAAGAGTGAATTTCAATTTCTTTGATAGAACTTCAATATGGTATTTGAAGTTCAGATTACTGTCCAACCAAAAGCCAAGATATTTGTAGGTATCGACAAACTCAATAGAGATGCCATCAAGTGTGTCAATGGAGAGGCAAGAGGACACTGACTTCGGAGCAAAAAGCATTGCTTTGGTTTTCTTACTGTTCAAAAGCAGTTTGGAATCAAGAAGTGCATGCTGCAGCGTGATAAAATCAGATTTTAAATTTGAAATGGCAATATCCAGAGAAGGAGCACATGAGTATACAATAGTGTCATCAGCATAGGTAGAAGATTGCATCTGATTACAAATTCAAATGGTTGTTGTAATCATTCATCTCACCATTGTTTGCTCGAACACTTCCTAAGACAGACGTGTTCATATCTGTTCTAAATGCCCAAATTAGGTCCGGTTGTCCTTCAATTGGAAGGTTGAGGGTCTGATCCCAGCCCCTGAAGTCAACATATGGTATTATTACTAATAGAGTGTTTAGTTTGATACCTATCATGTGAAGGGAAGCTGTGTTTTCTCTGGCATTGTTTTATAGCTCTGTAACCGTTGTTGGCAATGTTTGCACTGTCAGCACAGTTAGCTGCTAGCCGTCTGATCAGCCTTCTTGATGATGAAAGCACCTGACATACTGAAGACAGGAAAGCTTACTCGTGGTGCTAAGTGTTGACCTGTTTGTGTTTAGCTCCAGTACAACCATGAAGCCACATTCCACGGCCTGGTTTAATTTTGGACCTTTATAAGCAATCTGATTGAGAACAGAATGCGAACGGATGAGGGACATTGTATCCTGCCATGCGAGTTGTGTTTGTCACAGTGTTATTTCATGCTCCTGACTGGAATGATCTCGAAAAAGCCTTTGATGTCTTGACCAGGCATTTTCATGAACTGTTATGGCTGGGTGGCCAAAGCCACTCTGTGGGGAAAGTCTCTATGTAAACAGAGTGAATCACAACCACACATTGAACTGTGGAAGCTCTCAAGCACATCTTGAAGAGTATTTGGAAATGCCCTCTTTGAAATCACTCTGGGAAAGATAAGGAATTCCAAATGTTGACAATTACAGCCTCTGCTTCCACCTTAACTGATGACATTAAGATAGTTTTTCTAAACTGAAAGCTGCCACCACCTTCGCTCAGGTTGGTTGTTGTGTGATCGCTTCTGTGGTGTTCGGTTGTACAGTAAGCAGGAATAGCTCTGGAATTCAAACCTCACTTGTTGGAGTGTGGCTTCAATTAGGTCCGTTTGATTTAGGTCACAATACTGCATGAGTCATGAGCGTTTAGCTTTTGATAACTATGTTTTGACCCTATTTCCTTTGTATTTAGTTTTATATTTGGCAGTAAATCGGCAAAATGACAGAGGAATCTTTTACCTGTAATTCAGGTGCAGTGATCTACATCCATGTTGGTTTCTTGGCCCTGAAAATGTTCCAGAGGTACTTTCCTACCAGGAAACATCTGAGAGGAGTTTGCAGTTTTGAAAGCTGACTGGTCAACCACAACCCTTGAAACTGTGAATGTGTTGGCTGCCAACAAATACTCTTGTCACTAAAACCAACATTGGGATTTTTTTTGTTTATGATTTTTAAACAGAAGTTAGTTACCAACATAACATGCAACAAAATCCGTACACCATCAAAGGTTGACGTGCGTTATTGTGTCAACAAAGCCATTGTCATATTTCCCAGTGTTGACGCTGCAGAAAAACAACATTTTGTAACAAATGTTTCCCAGATTGGCTCATCACAGCTACTGTACCTGATTATTTTGTTGTGCATTTATGGGGCGTCGGATGTGCAAGAGCATCAAATAATGCAAGTGGGAAACAACTAAGGAACAAATTAAAATATAACTGAAAACATAATTATACGCAATGTATTAGTATATTTTCTTGGGGAAAGCAATACGATAATTTTAAAGTCAATTAAATCATTTTCAATTAACCTGTTAAGCCCGGAGCCCCCGCCCCCGGGGGCTAAAAACAACAATATTCACAAAACTGTGTCTCAGGGCTTCTTAACATTTAACAACCTATTAATGTGTCATACCCACTTAACGGGAAGAAACTCAGCTAACTGACGATATGAACCATTTCTACCGAAACAAAACACTAACGCAGAGCGCCTGAATTAGCACTAAGCGAAAGAGTGCTGACGCACTTAGCACATAACTCACAGTAGAAATATGTTATACTTCATCGGATCTCCACAAACAAGATAGCTGAGATTCCACAGATTCCAATGGTATAAGTATCATCACTGTGCGACCAAAACTCGCGGAAGCGAAGGCAAGATAAGACAACACACAACTTCACTTTACGTGGCCAAAACGACAAATATGTCTTACCTTTGCTGTTTTCTGATCAAAGTTGTGTTCAATGGCATTAAAACGCATATCAACACTGTCAAAGGTTAATCCAATGTCTCTGTGTCACTTTGAAATGATTACTGATAATCCATCATCATATTAATGGCAATAAGCCTAGTTTTCAATTTTCAGAGCGTAACATAGCTTTCGGTTTGGGCAAACTGCCTGTGCATCACTCTCACTCCTCAATGGTAACGTGTAGGTGGATTTAGGACTTCCCCTTGATTCTTTTGGCTCTAACGGTTAAAAAGAGGTGTCAATCACCAAAATCGACTAATGGGTTCCAGAGAAACGGCAAATACCCCAGAGGTGTTTTTTTCTTCCAAATCTCTCTAAAAAGGTAAAAAAAAATGGCATCAATCTTGATACAGGGTACTTATTATATGTTATAGTTTGGATTCCTAAACTTTTTAGTCTACTATCCCATCATTCAAGGTTTGGTCGGAAACTATAATTTACATTGTTTTACTATGTCAATCTGAATTTACTTTAAAATAAAAACATCTATATTGATTCTGACTTTTCTATATCCAACTCCCAGACATTGCTTTAAGAGAAAAGATTATTAATTTACCCCTTTTAGAAGTGAAGATATAGTCATTTGTTCTGGGAATGTCATTTTCGAGCCGAAACCTCAAAAACAGGCTCAGGGCTTAACAGGTTAACAAAGTAAGTCAAGTGGTTGGTATATTTAGAATGTGAAAAAAAGTGGGATAATGAGCAATAATGTGTTACATTGTTAGTAGGCTTAGACTATTATTAAATAGAAGGGTATTGAGAATTTATCCTTATACTTTTTTTGGGGGGCGGCTTTATACACATTATAAGTACAGCTGAAGACAAATATGAGAGAAAGATAGAGAGGGGCTGAACTGTTTTGATTTGCTTAATCCTATAAGGATAATAGCTATCTAAACTCCAATAATGATATAAGAACATCAGAATGCTGAATCAGCAACATTATGTTTGGCAACAGCTACTGCAACCTCATTATTAACTGAAAATGACATCAATACCACACATGTCAATTACTACTCATTGGTACAGTAAATCCATGACAAAACTAACCAAACCACCTTCCCTATAGCAAAACTTGAACCGTCAGCAAATGACTTTAGCGAATGGCCTTTGCTTCAAACTGCGTACAGCCAAACTGGGAAAAAGTTGTTTGAGGTACTCCGTTTCACCTCCCATCACTTTCCTAATATTGTTTCCCATCGCAACTTGACAACAAAACCTCAAAAAATGAGACAATTAATTAATTTGTCACCAAAGCAATGACAGGTCAACGTGGCACGGAAAGCTCTGAAAGGAAAATGATCTAATCCACTTCACTCTGTAAAGCCTCACAAGACAATATTTACTAATTTGCAGAATCGATACCACTGGCAGAAGATGACAAGAAAAAGAGAGAGAAAGAGAGTTGAGATTTGTTATCCAAAAATTACACTCCATTTACATTTGCTCCATCCAAACATCAACACTGTCTGACAGGCCAACGGTACGACCAGCTTCTAATGGCAGCCGCCCCAGTTTGGATACGGAGACCTCTTCATGACCGCACTCTGGGTCCGTCTGCATGCAAAGACCTCCGTCTCTCACCTCCACATAATCCCACACAGCTGAATCCAGTCACCGGGAGACCTCTGATAACACCGGTAGACGTAGCTAAAAATAATTCCACAGGATTAAATCGTGGCTGTTATAAAATCAAGATGAGTGTGTGACTTTGGGCATGTCCATTTTTAATCACTGCAATCAAAACCATCAGCGGCGTGAAGCGGACTTCAGCAGTGCACTTTTTGACCCTCTTTTCATGTGTCCTTTTGCCTTGTTTCCATAAGCCAATCCTTCTTGATCGGAATCATTTCATTTAGTTTCCTGTTTGGGTATCTGGCCTGCTGTGTTAACCACTACAATTACTCAAAGAGTGTTGTTGTGAATGTATTGGAAAAGCTTGTGGAGGATGAGAGCAGGAGAAGGGGGAATGGCTGATAGTATGACGGAGGTGCGTAAACTGATGATTCGGTTGTTGCCTGGGAAAGTACAACAAACAGACCAGTGGAAAAAGATGTCGCAGACAAAACCTTTCTTTTCTTGTTCGAAATACCAGCCGAAGTGTTCTATGATGAAAAGGTGTTAAACCTTGGCTTTTGTTAGAGAGGGAATATTTGGAAAGTGGACATGGAAAATGGGCAGTATTTTCCACTCAGCTATCACACCTGATTTATTTGAGATATTCCTGGAAGGTCTTGCCACTGCTGCTGTCTCTGCCTACCCACGCGAAGGCCTGACTTCAGACTCGCCAGGCGCCCTTAATCACGTACCACGCAAACACTTCTGACTGATCTGAGGCTGCAGGATTATATTTCCAGATATTAACATAACCGCAAGAGGAAACAGTTATGATTGAAAATAATAATACAATTTACAGAAGGGGGGGGGGGCAAATGAGACCCAGCTGGAATGTCAGTGGTGTGGTCCACAGTGGGCTGCTGCTGTAAATGCAGTGTGGTCAGAGAGGTGGGGGTAGAAACAAATATGTGTGGTGTGCAACCCAGCCCTGGTGCTCTGATCTGCAGTATCAATAATACATAACATTATTGGTCCCCTATGATGCATCTTAAATCAAACTAATTAATCACTTTGTCAACAGCATGGACAACTATTGCAAAAAGAAAACTTGTCAAAGACATGAGAAATTATCAGCTCAGATCAAGTTTGTATGCCTGCAGAAAACAGATGAACATCAGTACTTCATGTTTTTCATTCATGACTAATATTATTAACCCGACAATGGTCACAGTAGTAGAAATGTACTAGTCGTATACCAATACCTGTGATTCCACAATTCTTTATGCCAGATTCAATAACAGAATAAAAAGAAAAGAAATATCATAAATCCCTTATTACAAAATTTAAACTCCTTTATCACTCTCTGCATACTGTTTTCTATACATTATTTAAACTGGCCTCTCTGATGTCTATTTGATTTGAAATATTTTTCCAACCCTAACCCTACTGTATATAATGTCTTGCCAAAACCTAATTTTTCAATATTACTTTTGAACAAATCAAATTGGGTATGTCACAATTTACCTTCACCAAACTCTATTTGACTAAATCAAGCTTGAATGGATAATAATGTTACTCAATGCAACTTCTGTTAGCATTAGCTGTTAGCTCCCTAATTTAGCCAAGCTTGATGTTGCTGCCTACAGACTGCTAACAGCTAACGTAGCTCTCCTCCTGCCGAATTGAACACAGATTTGCAGTCAACAACCAGTCACACTGGCATCTATTTTAAATTGCTTTGTGAAGATCTGAGTAATGTGTTATCCTTTTAAATCCACCTCAGGTGTTGTCAATCTTCTCAGTCACACCAGCGAAAGTTCAGAGGGAGCAAATGTTCCTTTGACAAATGTCCGGGTTATTGTAAAAAAAAAAGGAAAAGACTTGTGTCAGTCTATTTTTAATCAACCAATCATAATCTGGACAATGAAACTAGTCTGGTTTCCTGAGGCCAATTATGTAAATGTTCCCTTGATAAAAAAATAAATAATTCATGGTCCACATCCTTGGGCCTTAACCGCTAAGTGTTCTGAATGTGTGAGATGAGTCAGCCGCACCCAGCGTACAACAAGGTTTTCATGTGCTACTCCAACTTCTTAAAAAAGCAACCAGTAAGAAACTTACTGGAGGAAATATCTTACTTTATTGTAGGGGATCGTTTTTTTCATCATTGGTATCAATCGTTATAAATACCTAAGTAGCCTCTCACTTTATTGTTACAGTAGGGTGGCACTGGTTACTTTTGGGTGTTACCATTTTTTTCCTTCATCACTCGCCAAGAAAGGAAGCAGTTTCATGGTATCAGAAATAAAAAGAAAATATGGGCATTGATTCCCAGTGTGACTCTGCACTGCGCCCTGGGAAGTGACGAGTGGTCCATTGTCCTGATAGATGAGTTGGTTCCTGAACAACATGACCTCATTCCCTCCCTGGGGAGGGGCCTAGAGCAGAACCTAAGGGGGTAGAACCCACAACTTATTGAGCTTAATGTATAAAGGTAATCATAACTAACATGGCTTCACACATTCTTCAAAGTGTTCAAATGAGGAATTTATTAGGAGGACAGAGATGATTTTGCATCTGGCTTTTAAAGCACATCGATTGTGCCAATGTGGTTGGTTTTCAGTTAAAGATTGCGGCCGATGAAGAGTCCATCAGGCCCGGATGCAGTTTCACAGAGGCTGCTCTTAGTGGTTCAGTGCTCGTTCAGTGCATAGCATTATCACTGATGGCCCCAGGGACTGGGTCATTGACCTGCTTTGGCTTCTCCCCAGGGTAAACCTGTTCAGGAGCTCTGTGACATCCCAGGAGGACGAGCAGCATGTGCAGCTGGGGGCACGTGTTGCCAACATAAGCACTTTTCACACATCTCTATCATTGAGCTATCATCACATGTGACATAGTGCATCAATATTCTACATTATATTCAACACATAACGTTAATAAACTGTACAGTTAGCAAGTGAATGGAATAACTGCTGTGGTTTGCATGCATTTTGAGCAGATTATGTCTTGTGAATGTCAATTCAGTGTTTTCCTTTTCTTGGCTCTGGTTGTTTATGTTAAAATATATCCATCAATAATCTAAACTTTAAACATAATTAATTTAATTAAGTTGTCTTCTCAGAAACGAATGTATTTCTGTGATATAGGCCACATGTATATATATAAAAATAAAACAACTTATTACACCCATTAAAATCTAGAAGGCCACTTGACCACTGTGAAGCTTTGGCTTTGTAAAGATCTTTATAATATACAGTGTGTATTCCTTTTAGGGGCTGTATTATACTTATTTTCAGGTTCATATTTGTGTTTTCTGTGCTTCTACTGGGACATGTCTCCATGCTTTAATGTTCCAAAAGCTCTTTATTTTTCTCATACTGCCTGTGCTGTAGCACCTCTTTTCACCCTCTGGGTGTTTCTCAATGTCGAGGAAGCTTAGTTTGGTAGCACATGTACCTCCGAGTCAGTTGCTTCAGAAGCGAGGCAAGAATCCCTCCTAGCCTCGGATAATGAAGAATTGTGGAACAGGCTAACAGGTGTGCAGGTGTGCGTCATATGCGAGGCCCCGCCTTAAGTGAAGCGTGATTTCCGCCAAAGATTTGGAAATTGGTCCGTGCGCAAAGCATTGTGGGGAAACCGCGGAGTCTACACATGTGCAGCCTAAGTACGCCGGCCTCGGTAGAATTCCAAGACATCCTGGACACCTTACCCGAGGTGCTGTTTTTAATAAGTTGAAGGGGGAAAAAGTTGACTTCACTAAAGCAGCTCCCCGGTATCTAAAACAAGATTCATGATGTCCGTACACACAGTTAACGACACACAGCAGTGGCCAAGCGGAAAAAGCAGCCCCTTTTTTCCAGATAGAAATGGGAAATCAACTTACGACCTGAAACAGCTGAGGGAAAGAAAATAAAGATGAGGAGGAGAGGAACAACACAAATAAACAAAGCAACAACTGTAGTCACAGTGACATGGGGGACAAAATCATCACAGTTGGTGGGGTCTTCATCGCAGTTTTAATACTTGTATCTGGCAACGCTGTCGATGAATAATGAGTTAATGATTGAAGCATCAAAGGTCTTCTTATTAGAGCCCACTGATCAAGACAAAATTATAGCACAAGCCATTGTGTGTGTCTTTGTCTTCATTTTTGATTCATATATCAAGTCATGAAGATTATACTAAGGACATTTGAAGCAGTGCAATACTATCGGGAAAGTGTTTTTGAAATAAAACACCAGCTGCAATAATAAAGGCAGTATGCTCACAATAATGTGGCCACACTATTGGTTTATTGCTGGTTAACATGCCAACATTTGCATAGGATCAGTTTTTTATGTATTTGGTCAGGATCCAAAATTCTTAACCAGAAGATTTGTCCTGATGGTGATAGGTAAAAAGTTGACGCTATTTCAATGAATCCTGACAAGGGTATACATTATATCAAAAGTTCACATCAATCCATGAAACACTAATTGAGACATTTTATTCTCAACCAAAAAATTATAAGATGCTGGTGGCGTGGAAAAGAAGTTAACAGTTTGTCAGAAGGTGCTTTCCTCTGTGAACCCCAAATATTTTTGCACAAAATTCAATTGCGAACAATCCAATATTTGTTTAGATATTTTAGTCCGGACAGGGTTGGTTCAGTGACCAACATTTCGACATTGGCATCTGTAGAGACGAGCTGCAAACGTAGCTAAAACCTCCCAAATGCAACTACTTTTCTATGAGTAACCACACAGCCATGGAATGGACTTAGGTATTAGTTTACTTTACTGATTCTCTACTGCTCAAAGACAGTGATGGGCACACAATCATTTACAGCATAGTTCATGATCTCACCCAATTTCCCAGAGAGTGCAGTGATATTCCTTTTCAGGTAAGTATAGCATATATTTTTTTTACAGTTTTAATACCTGCCAATCAAATCAAGACTATTTAATTACAATTAAATCGGCATTGAATGTCAACCTCTTTACTTTAATGTCCGAATATTCTTTAAAACTTGGGATCAGACTATAAGGAGAATCGAGGAGGTTATGTATTCCGTTCAATATGTTGGAATGGTTTTTTGTCTGTTTGTCCAGTAGGATTCTGGAAAAACGACTTGCCAGATTTCTATGAAATTTGTGTAGCACGGGCCAAGGAAGAACCCATTAAATATTGGAGCGGATCTGAATCACAGGGCGGATACACGCTTTATTTTGCACTTATGGGAAAGGCTTTGGCGGAGGTCTATACTCTTCTAGTTTTGACATGCAGTCAGCTGATGTCTGAGCTCGAGACAGTGTGTTTCCAAAGTTACAATTGAATTTCTTTTTTTTCCAGTTTTTAAGGTCTTTTATCAGGACTTTTACGAGGTGTCAGTGTTGGACTGAAGTTGGTTTTCATTTGAGACTTTGTTTCAAAGTAGCCGTTGATCGGGATCACAATTATGATCAGATACTAAATACATACCAAACAGTCTGTTGTATTCTTGCATTGTCTTTTGTGCCATTGTTCTCTTTGTCATTCGTCTAACTTTGTATAATCTCTTTTAGTTTTTTGTTTACTTGTCTTTTTTTGTCCTGTAATAACTGTGACACAATAAATAAATAAATAAGAAGTGGCAGGAAGGATCATTGTGTCACTCAATTTCAATTGTTTCAAATCCGACAGCCGAGCAGGGAACATTTACAATGTATCCTCACTTATGTAATTGTGGTAAATTCTTCAGTGTAACAGCGGGCATGTGCTTGGACTCTGATCTGATTTAAACTGATTTATTGGAATTGAGCAATGACTCAGATTTTCCTTCATGTGCGAGAGATCTACACTACTTCCTTCGCTAAAGGGTGGTCTTGTGTGTTGTGCAAATCCATTTCATTGCTTAGAAGGTTCCATGGTTTCCACCCAGATATAGCTGGATGTATTCCTCTGTTTAAACATAATTATTATGATGTAAAGTCTGCTCAGCTGGAACAAAGCAAGAATGTCACCGGCTTCAGATCTCAGGTCATGTTCCTCATGACTGGTGTGATTTTGTCACATGTCTGGGACGGTTCCAGGAAGAGGTTCCGAGGCAACATCAGATCAAACAGCGCCCGTGCCGCAGGTAAATAATCATTGTCCATTTGGAGAATACAGGCCAGTAGGATATGGCCAGCAGGACTGGAACTGAAAACGAAGCTCAGCTGTGAGGGCCTCGGCCTCTTCGGTCTGGGGGGTAGGTGAGCAGGGAAAAAGGTCAGTGCCAGGGGCCAAATCCATTCTTCTGGCCCCTCTCTTCAGGGGCTGTTGTCAAGCCTCAGGTTAGGCAACTGTATCAACACTATCTGGGGCTCCGTGTGGTCTCTGAAGAGTCACCAGAGCCGACTGTGCACATCGAGCAAACACAGGGACAAACAGCAGACGCTGAATAACTAAAGCCCTCGGGGGGGAAGCTTGTCGGGGTTGCGAGTGGAGGTCAGAATTTGCTGGAATGAATGCTTCAAATGCAGACAGCAGAGAAGTGCACACATGCAGACTTGGTGTATCTTGGCAATGGTGCAAATACAGTCAACGTTAATAATATTATTGATAGGGAGAGAAGCAAGACATTCCTTAGCAATACAGAAAGAAACCAGTTAATAAATTACTAAGAATGTAATTGGAATTATTAGGTCCTAATGTCAGTTAAAGTTAAAGGATGATTTTCAAAGACTTTAAAGTCAACTTTCATCACCATGGCCCTTTTGTTGTAATGCCATTCATAGAGTTGATGTCTGTAGTTGACCCAACATAATTGGGAAGTGGTGTTTTTATTGTAAGCATTACTGTTGTAGCTCCATATGTTCAAAAGAATGTATGTCATCACGGGCACTATGGTGGCAATAGAAATGGCATGTTGGCCTTTGCTGGTAAACACAGTCACAATGACATGACAGGCACCTGGTGTGTTATGGCAACACACTGATCAGCGTGCAGCATTGGCCATCTTCTACTGCAAATGTATTTGGAAACCCTCATCTGACGATTTAGTTGTGCGTTAAGTGTATTACATGTTAACATCACAGTGGAATTTTCAGTAGATAAATTGAGAGGGTTACTGTCAATACCTGCATTTATATGATTGATTGAGGATTGACTAGTATCAAAGTATTTTCTGCTCCTCTCATGTTTCGTCATTACTAAGAGAAAGATATCTTAAACATTAGCTTTGTGCTCAGTAAAGTTTTTTGAGTAAAAAAAAATATGGTTGTGCTTGGGAGGAGCCTTTTAATTGGCACAGACAAGAAAGCTGATCACAAAAGAAACAGATTTTTACACCGTTGAACACTAGAATCATGAAGTCCTCTACTCTAGCATTGCACGTTTAGTCCCTTTGGGGCTAGAACTACAGTGGAAAAGCTAGTCAAAATCCTTCAGGACTGATCAGTACAGCCCATGCGGAAGGGTAAATAGTGCAGTTCTTCAAATGGCCACTTGAGGTTTGCTCCAACGGTGAGACAATTTCCCAAATATCCATATTGAAATACCCATATTTAGAGCCTAATACGCAAAACGTTTTTATGTGAAAGGTGGGTGCCACATCTCAGATTGCTTACCGCTTGCTGTGTGGTCTGTTGTGTCAACCTGGATGTCTCAATTTCACCTACGATGCCCATTGTTGGATTGGCCAGGATACGGCCTTAGCTGCCAAATTTAAGCTCCACAATTGCTCTTTAAAATACCTATAGGTGTCCTCAATTTCTGCAGTCTTTGTGTGAAAATATGTTATGGCAAGTTCAATTGAAGTAGTGAGTCAAGCGTAAAGACTTCAGGTTGAGTTCAAGTATGTTAGCAGATACGATGGCAACATACAGGTCTCCAGAGTCTCTGGAATTTGACTGTTAACATGTCCATTAAACTATACCTGCTATGTTATACCTGCTAAACGGCAGCATAACTTTTTCACTGTAAGCATGTTACTGTAACATGCTTAACATTAGCATTTAACTACAGCCTAACAGGGCAGCAAGAATTGAAGCTTTGATTGTATTGGCGTTCAATCGCAAGGTGTATGGCTATGGAAGGCTATTTTTGATATAGTTCATGATTTACGTTGTTGGTTTCTAGTCTTGTCAATTATTTAGACAGTTAAGTCTAAAGCACGTTGCGATTTGATGTTCCAGGTTTAGTCTACATTTTGCAGCTCTACCTCACACCCTTCAGCTCTTCAGGCTGCACTTGGCACTTGGCCAAGATTAATATAAAAGTGCCAACGCAAGCTATTGACTTCCTACTGTTAAGATCTCATGTCATGAATCAGCAGCAATGACCCTGTACAGTCTTTTGGATCTGTCCTTACCAGAAGCTCTTGTGTTTGAGAGTGTCTTGTTTAAGTCTCAGACCTCCGATGGATCCGGGCCCAGAGGCCTGCCGTGACCCCAGGATGTACAGCAGGAGCTGCAGCAGAGCTTTTGGCAGTGCCTGCGGTTCCCGTGCAACTGTTTGCTAATGACCTTTACAGCTGTGAGATCAGGAGGAAATGTGTTGAATAACGTAACAAGTCAGGCCAGACTTTCTTTCTCTGACTTAGATTCAAAACGTTTTTTGTTCTAAGAGTTATATTTTTTATTGTCTCATTGTCAGGGTCTTTAAAAGCGTTTCTAAATGTAATAGATCACATTTTGTGCTTATTTTATGACTCCCCATAGCCATCCTTGGAGATGACAATAATCTGGCCAAATATCAGGCCTTTTTCTTGGCAGCTGTACACAGACATAACATTTACATGGACTGCAATATTTCCATTATTACCTTGATTAAGACAACACCCTGAATGAGAAACTAATGGAAACAGAGTGTACATCAATGAATGGAATGAAACACAAACACTCTTAATCAAAAAATAAATCATTGAAGTTTTTATTAGGCCACAAACAGCAAACTGCAATGCTTGTGGGACTTTTTTTACTATGTGGTGCACGTTATAAGCGTTTTCAGGACAGGAAACGAAACTGTCAAAAGTGCTGTGAGTCAACCGTACTCTTTAACGGGTCAAACCACAGTGCAAGTGAATACCTGGTGAATACACATACTATACTGAGATGCTATATGAGAAACCAATGTGATTTTGGAAAAATGCACAATTGAAATGTTTTCTAGTATACCTCAACAATGGAAATATGATCAGTAGAAATGGCCATGACATGGGCCCTTTAAAGCATGGAGACATGTCACTGTATAAAAATACAAATATGAACCTGAACATTTGCATAATAGGGCCCCTTTAAAATAAGGTTGATACTCAAATTAAAACTTAAGGTTTAAGACTTAAACATTTAGCTGAACTTTTGATTATTCTTGTCTCGAAGTACTGCATAAGTTCTGAGGTAACCTTTGGGAAAGGAAACTCTTATTACAATTTACCATGGTTGACCTGAACTGACCCGGTACAGTGGACCATACGGGGAATAAAACACAGATCTCGAAGAATCAAAGGGAGAAAAACGTATCCATCCGCACTACAGTAATATCATTATCTCTGCACTGTTGCCACGAAAGCTTTTTTTTTTCTTCTTTTGATTGAAATGCATCCAGTTTATCTGTCAATGTCGAATATTCACCTGCAGTGCTTCAAAAAGAGATTTTCAGTGAATCACTTTTAAAATGGAAAACATTTCAAAACAACTTGTTGGTCTGGGATCACAATTTGGAATTAGTTCATACCTATTGAACAGAACATCAGGGCGAGGACGCAGACTGACCTAATCGCTCAGATGTCATTTTTTTTACTTGTTGTTGCTTCACCTCTTGGCTTCCTGTACAAAGTTACGATTAGGGAAACTACTGAGTGGCCCAAGTACACAAAGAAATAAAGAAGACACTTAAAAAAAGATGAGGAATCTAGAAAATAATGTTCTGTCTGATTATCCTGATGACAATAACAGGAAAAACCAGTGACGCAGAGTTGTGATCAAACCAATCTTTCGAGAGAAACTAAAGGTGTGCGCATGTTACGTCGGTTCATCTAATGTCTTTGGCTTTTTATATGGAGCCAACACTAGACACAACAGCACCAGACATAATGCTTTTATGTCAGGCTAGAGAAACACAATGAGGCATCATTCATCGACAATCTACAGCTGTGTGAGCTCTACTCCAATGTTCTGTCAAATATCTCTCTGCTCACTTTATACTGCAACGATTACCTCTTTAAGAAGTAGGAACTGGCCACCTTACTTTGAAAAAAAAGGGGGAATTAGGAATGGCATTCTACGGAGCCCCTAAAGCAGGGGTGGGGAACCTTTTTCCTCTCAAGGGCCATTTCAATGTTTACAATATCCTCCGAGGGCTGTACAAGTTATTGACCTCTGCTTAAAAATACTAAAATCACAGCCCATTCATTTGGCCTTTCTTTCATGCTGTGCAAAGAAAAAGCAACCTCTTAATCCAGATATCTTATGTGTGAATGCATTCACGTGCACGGTTGTGGCATGACCACCATATGGACACAAGATGTATGCAAATGTATTTAGTTTCCTATCCATGTGAACATGATTTAACTGGGGTGGTGGACCTAACCTCCTCTAGGGGGGGTCCGGGGGGCATGCTCCCCCGGGAAGATTTATTTTAAAAATTTTAAGTTAAAAGCATCAATCTGGTGCACTTTGAGAGCAACATTAGGAGATCTATGGATACATCTCTCAACATCCATATGAAACAGAACTGTAAGTAGATTTATTTTTTCTTTATGGATATTTTACAAATCGCTCCCCTTTCAAACTGTATTCTTGTTTATTAATAACAACTTTTTTTACTGTCATAGTATTTTATACCTGTTTACTTTATTCTCTTATTTTTTTATAACTATAATGATCATATAAAGATGTGCCTTTACCTCACTGGTTGTAGAAAAAGCTTCTTATATTCATTAGCATAGCTAGCTAACCAGATGCTAATAACAACAAAGTTATTGACTGGATGATCAGTATGACAGATGAACAGATCGCCACTGGGCTTACTACTAAAGACACAGCCACGCAAAAACTGCGGCATGTGTACGGCTCCTTTGGGTACTGCAATTTTTGGAAGTGCCGGAGTGGGGTTCTGGTGCTCTCCGTCAGAACTGCACCCCTATCAGACGAGACATATGCCACGTGATGACACGTTAGGCTCGTGTTGTGTTCAAGGACCCTGACCTTGGCTAGGAAAAACAGGCACTCGCTTGTTTAATTTTTTTGCGGTCTAGATTTCTCTCATTTTTTTTGCGAGTGTTTATAAATTACCTCGTGGGCCGTACCAAATTGTCTCGCGGGCCGTATACGGCCCGGGGGCCGGAGGTTCCCCACCCCTGACCTAGAGCAATACACTAAAGGACAACCAAAGGACCTAGTAGCGCAGCTGCCAACATCTGCCTCCAGCTTCCAAGGTTATCAAAGGGGCAAAACAGCTATTATTATTTGCAAGGACTTTATAACATGTTGATTAATTTTATTTTGTTCCCTGCTGCTGACTATGAAAAAAAGAAGCTATAATGCAGGCACTGTATTAAAGGAAATATCTTTTGCAGCTCAAAATAAGTAGGACTTTTATTCCACTTAAATGAATCTGAGCCCAGAGTAATGAACACTTTGTAATCATGGGAGGGGTACAAGTAGTAATAAAGGCACCATCTCTCCTCCATTTAAAACAATTATAATGACCTAAAACAAATCATTATCTAATTTACTGTAGAATATTACCATTCATAATGTTAACAACTTTTTTTGGACAATCGAAAATATATTTAAATCTTGATATTTGGGAAATGTGAAGCGGGGAAATGTTGTTCATCAGACTGCACGTGTAATTAAAGGAATATATTAAAGTAGTTCCCACTGCCTCCAAACATGCTTGCATTGTTAGAAAGATACTCGGGCAACGGTGGTTTGTCAGGAGGTTCTTTAGCATCTCCCAGCAGCCGGCTCTGCATCCCCGCTTTTGTTTGTACGTTCCTTTCTCCGTCTGCGACGCTTAGTTCCGGGAATAGTGAACCATGGGGTCTCCGAGGATTTCCTGGCGATTTCCGATCTGGGAGCATGTTTTCGCGGGGATAAATTACGTCTAATCTTGTATAATTGTTTGCTTGCCATAAAGGGTTTGAATGCAATACCTTTATCTAAAGTGTACCTAATACTTTTACTCATGTAAAGACATACATCTTTCACCGGTTGTTGGGGGACGGCACAATGTATCGATTGAAAGCCCAGCGGCTCAAAAGTACAAGAAGTATCCCCCTTCACGTCTCCAAATAAATGAAGGCTAAATTATAGGATTTTTTCCAGTAAAAAGTAAGAAAAAGTTGAAGCCGTTTTACAGAATCAATTGGTGGGAATATAACCAACTATTTAGATCCATTGCTACACTTAAGTAAAGTACAAGTACCCACACCAGGGAAATAAATGGTACTTTTACTACACGTAACATTTATCTGACACTTGTAGTTAACTTTTTAGATACTATGGGTGTTTCTATTTCACATCATGTACTACTCATTTACTCAGTTCTTTTTTTATTTCCAAAATGTCTCTATAGACTGAAAAACCATTTGGAATAATCATGCTATATGCTGTGATGCTTAATGTTACATTGATTACTTTGTTTTCCCGTGATTGAGGGCAAACATACTTTATACGTATTATTTTGATACAAAGATACTGCAGCAATGGAGCAGTAAATGACTCGGCAGTTAAAAAATAAACTAAAATAAGAAAGGGAGGAGAGTTTCAGGGTGTGTTGAGGACAGGGACGTCGGAACTATTTTCTGGGGCGGGGGTGCGGGGATTTTTGCTGGGGCAGGTCGGGGGAAACTCACACTATTCAATGATTAAGAACTCGGACACGTAGGCCTAATAGCCTAGCTATACATAACAGATATAGGGCACATAAACACACGCAGCATCTTAATTGTTACGAAGAATGTATGAAACAAAATGAATTAATTGAATTAATCAAGCCTTTATTAAGGAACAGGTGAGGCTGTAATAGCGTGTAACATAGGGCCTACAGCATTCCAGAAAATCAACAGAATAATACAGCGCGGTGTGTACGAACCATAGCCTAAATGGAACATTCAGAAAAATAACGGATTTACTTTGCCCTCGTAAGGGCTTATTAAACTGTTCCAAAAGTAGACCTTCTTCCGTTGTTCTGCTGATAAATTCTTTAAGCAAAGGTCCGAGACATCGCATTTCATCAGAGAAGCGTGCTATGGGCGCAATCATAATGGCCAACATGTAGTGGTCTCTCTCTGCTTAATAGTATTGCGCAGGCCACGTTTTCAACCTGCGCAACAGCCAGAGGAACGAAGCGCATCGGAATGCATTCGCGACTAGAATATTGGGCAGAGCCAGAACCAGAGCTTTATGAGCCTCTCTCGTCTTCCGACAGCAATGGAGCCGGGATCTGGGGCTGCAAGGTGTGCAGAAGAATGGCCAAACATTCTGAATGGTTTTCACTTCTCGCCCCCTACACACCGTCGCTCAGGACTGTCCAGCCTCAAGGGTACTTAGTCTGCTCTCTTGAAAAGGAAGTCAGTTCCAGGAAGAACCACATCCACTCGTTCCCTGGGCCGCCATGTAGGAACTGGCCTGGCTCTCGCCCTGCAGCTACGCGGAGTCCCTTCCTAGGTCAAAGCGACCAGCCCAGCCTCTGTGGACGCACCAAGTCCAGGGCCTTCAAAACAATTCCCTCTTCCACCAGGCTTGGATATTCTATAATAATAGTTAAAATATACCAGTATAAACAACAACCAACAAATAGATTTTCCATATGGGGATGCCTATTTAAGCTGGATGGGTCAACCTTAATTATTACAAATATTAAATATTACAATTACTGAATATGGTTTGTTATGAAAGTAGGCCTATGACGTTATTTAGTCAGTTTGATACTCGTTGTAATGAATTATAATTGCAGCTAATCGCGAAATAAGGGACGTACATGAATGTAAAGTACATATTATGAACTTAATGATATCGTATTATCTATGGATAGATCAAATCTGTCCACAAATAGCTGGAGAGCACGCTCTGTGTGGTATTTGTTGCAATTTATCAACATTACAGAGATAAGAGACTAATTATGATTTAATTTTAAAAAAATACTGTTGGCATTATTATTTATTTATTTAGCCTTATTATTTACTCCTCGTTTACCAAATCCCGTTCCTCCTCCTCCGAACTGAAATATGGCTGAAAAACCGCTGAGGTCTTGACTGGTGCGCACTGGATGAGGAGCTTCAAGTTGTAAAGCGTCTGTGTATTGTTTGTCTTGGCCACAAGGTCACGAAGTGTCATACTATGATCTGAGTGTGTCAGTCGCTGGACAAAGAAGTTTGGCAGACTTCCATTGATCCAAGGGCTGGTGACTATTGGAGCCTATGCAGTGACCGAGGCCACGGATTCACATAGGCAGTAACCATGGTAACGCCAGCAAACAAACCAAAAACTGTGCGCGTAGGTGGTGCCCCATTATTTGAGCAAATCCTGACCAATTTCACGCGGTCTCCCCTGACAATCCATGTCACTCCTCCAAGTCCTTAAATGATCTAGCAGCATCTCTCCATAGCATCAGCAACCAGACAGTGCCAAACTCTGCGCAGACCAACCGATTGGCACAGGCAAGCAGAATTGATCAAATTACATCCACATCCCAAAAATAGACTTATACTTTTTCTCATTAATTGCTGAATCATTAAATCACAACTGATGACTTCCCGAAATCAAAGTTCCAAGTTTGTATCAAACAAGGGCCACTTCTTTATGCATCTATGCAATCACTATAATCCATTGAGAGTGGTTGTCGCCAGTGAAAACATAAGGTAGTCAGGAATGTTCCTTTAATCTTAGCTCATGCAACTCCTTGAACCTCCCGACATGTTAGCTGCTCCATCAAAACAGTAGCTTTCAGCTTCTCATGCGTCAATATTAGTTTCCGAACGAAAGGAGACATATTATATGACAGAAAGCATCTCATGGCGGATTGGTATATTTTGTGTAATCTGATGTAGTCTTGTAATAAGCCCAGAAAGTAATTCTGGAATCTTCATTTAGATATGTCATCTGCAATATTTGATTTATATACGCATATAGATACTGTTTCTTTTCACTGATCTGTCATGTTGGAGTATTATATATGTATAACGGAATCCACCATCAGCCAGTTAAGCCNNTCTCGTGCGCACGAGATACTAACCCGTTATCCCAATTTTTTTTTTTCTCTCTCTTTTTTTTCCATGTCCCTTTAGGGCTCCGTAGCATTCAACACAACAGGAAGACAAAAGGACAGCAAGGGGTCAGGCAAAGATTAAGGGCAAAAACAGGTGTATTACTGCCCTGTTTAGTAAATACTGAGATCCAATCTCTCAGCCTTCCCGTTCCGCTGTCTGTTTGAGGGTAAATACCACCATGTGGCCCTGCAGAATAAATAAAGAAATGACAAAGCACTTTTGCCTAGGGAGCAGGACTACTGGAATAACAATCCTAAATTAGAAGCTCCCATTGGTCAATATTAAATATCCTGTAGTCCTCACTAGCTCAATCTATCATCATACCTCATTATAGAGAAATCCAAACATTCCCGATGTTTGGGTGTTTTTACACCACCAGTCTTGGACTCACAGATGTGTATGCTTTGAGCGCCTGGTTGCATGCAAAATGACATAACGTTGACAGCACATGCTCTTGCATTACGTTCCTGTGTTTGGGAGTGTTATTCACCGAAGTAGATTACACTTATTTTCCATGCTGCTCATCCCCTGTGATGTATTATCCACCTAATTCAACTGATTATGAAGTCTTGTTTAATGTATTTAATCACTGACTTAAGATGAGTCTGATTCCACTGATAGCTTTTTGCTAGGAATCGACTTTGAAGTCGAAAGCCTCTTTCCCTGAGTGCACCTTGCAGAACAGCGCCGGTGGAGGGGACAATGTTTTAGTGACAACAAAGGACAAACATGACATAAACACACAGTCACGCTGCAAGCTATTTGCTGCACCTTGGAAAGAGTGTGCGTTTCATTAAGGCTATTCGCTCATCTCTTAGATTTTCCTAAAATCAAAAACAAGAAAGGGGTCGTGCGGATTCGGGTAAGGATGCTGAATTAATATCCATCAAGAGTTTACTTGGAGGTTAACCCTTACAACCTCCAGAGAATGTGCTCTGCGTAGACATTTAACACACGATACATGTGTAAAATAGCGGCAGAGATTTTTCCCAACCAGATGGGCTGTTTGGATCTTTTTAAATGCCTGTTTTACCTGACTTCCACTTCAAAATGATTACCTCCTGAGAGGAAAAGAAGGAAACATGGAAAATCTTTGCAATGGAAACAAAAATATATGCTCTTGTGTCAATTAACATGTTTGGATTTAACTTAAAAGACATTTTTGATTGAGTTGCCATTCACTGCGGATGAAACTGGAACTTTGTCGTATTCATTCAAAGCTTGTTTGTAACTTATTAAGCTTCTCTAACTAGGCCTAATGCGTTGACATCTATATGAGTTCAGCAAAGAAATCCCCCACGCAAGAGTTTGATTACCATACATTAGTAAGGAAATGTCATCAGTTACCAACTTGCAGAAAAGATAATCTGATTCCGAGGTCAGCTTCACAGATGAGTCCCAGGGGAGGATAGTGAAGACAGGAAGTGCATCAGTCCTTCTGTTTCCTCCGAACGTAACTACAAGTCGTTGTCAAAGCGCGACACTTGACTTGACTAAATAATCATTTATATTTATTCTGTTTCTGAAAACACTGTTTAGTATAGAGTAAACTATTGGCTTTATTTAATATAAGGGGTATTAAATGTGCAATGGAGGAAGTGGTTTCCAATCAATGAGCTGTACAATGGGCCTCATGCAGCAACTTTCTTTGATACTTAGAATTTAACTTTTTGTTTTTTACAAAGCATCCAAATCTGCTCTTACCCATGACAGCTGAGTAATGAATCATACCTGATCAGCAATTGTCGTAGTTTTTGTTGCATAGGTAACACTAAATAAGGACAGGTGCTTCTGGCACATGTCCAACAATTGGAGCGAAGCCACCAAATAAAAATATTAAAGAATAGGAATTTAATGCAGTTCAGAAACTGCATGCATACAATATCATCCATCAATAGATCAATAGTTTAAATTGGATCCATTCACAACTTGTAACATTTTTTACAACTATGGTTATAATTTCATTGTATTATGATACTTAATTCAACATGTATATCTTGCCATTTGTTTTATGTTCCTTACCTTAGAAAAACACTTACATTTTTATCTCGACCACTTGTAAATGTTTCTCCAATCATAGAAGAGAACAAAAGTGGTGAATTGGTGAATACCAACAAAATGATTTGGAAATTAGCCCTTGAGTTGCTTCTTGCATGAGGCCCCTTTGAGCTAAATGCTAACATGCTCAAAGTCACATTGCTAAGATGCTGACACTAAGCAGCAGTAATACACAGTTCAGGTTTTTTTTAAATACTCATAACCCAATCAGTTATGAGAGCCAATCCACACTGCCTGACATGCAAGAATACGCGTTAATCAACCCACCAAATTCGACCGAAATTAGCAGATTTTCTACAAAAAACAGAGCTTTTGCCACACCTGGTGTCGATACCAGTTGTTTCCCATGTTTCCTACTTCCACACGCTTGGGCCCATGTAGAAAAGCAGTGTTGAGCAGGTCCTGCTGGAGAGAGATAGACTAAGCACAATTAGGGGGCTTGCATTCCTCTCGTTTTTCTATAAATACCCTGCACATTTCCTCTCTTCTGTCTGTGATTCTCATTAAACCAGTGGAAAATCTGTCTGCCTTGGCTACTAGAGAGCCCCTTTATTTTTCCCGGCCTCTGAGAGGGGACATACTGGGTGGCAGTGCTGGAGGTGGGGGCAGGCAGGCAGGCATGGGGGAGGGTGGGTTAAAAGAGCCCTTATTGGCAGAATTAGAGGTATTGGAGCAAACATTAAGTTATGTTAAATCACCTGCTACGTGTGAGGATTGCAAACTTTCCCTCTTCAAAAAATGTCATTGTATGCTCAGGCTTTGAATTCTGAGTTCCCTGAGTTTGTGTGAACTTACAGTGCTGTGAAGTTAATGTCCTCTAAATGCCCCTAAGAGACCATCCCAAGAAAAACAACATATGTTTATGTTCAAGTGACAAAGCAGGCATAGTAATTATGGAGGAAAGGACACATTTTCTTGACTTTCTTATAGAGCAGTATCAGCCACATAGGGAGTGGAAAGGTGAGTCAAAAAAGTTTACTTCATAAAAGCATCAGACATGTGACGCCGCTGTCTGTTTCCAGTTTTCGTCCAAGAGTCGCTTATATTCAACCTTGACCACAAACCTGGTAAATTACCCAATTTTATTATTATTTAGGGAGATTTCCTTAACCCTGACCAAACTTTAAACGTAGCATTGTTGCATCGTAAACCAGAAAGAACAAACAATGTCACCTTGCAGATAGATCCATCAGATCAGAAAAACCTTATGACACATTTGACACATGCTAGTTTATAAGACATTTACTTCCAATTTGCCAGGATGTGACTTGTGTTGATCCTGGAAGTTGCAATACCCCATGGGGCCACAACAGACAAATAGCTTCACATTCCAACGTTGTTAATTGGGGCTCGTGTAAGATTTTAAAATGTTCTAAAACTGCTGGATGCCCAATTTCAACATCAGAAGGAATCTGGAATAGTTGTTTTTCAGAAGTTTTGATAATCCATCTGTTTAAAGCAAATTGACCCCGTAGGTGTGACCCGTTGTCATTTCACATCATGCTATTGGTAAATGTGCACAAGTAAGACTGAACAACACATAACTTAATAGTTCCTTAAAGGATAGCAAGAGATGCTTAAACAATTGTGTTCCAAAATGTGTTATACAACCAGGTAGGTATATCACAAGACCCTGTCATTTGGTCAAAAGTCATAGTAATGCTATTTATTAGCTGTTAGAAGGTGATACCAGAGGTGCCATTGACCTAAAAAAAAAAAAAAAGGTTAACTATAGCTGTATTTAGTAAAATGTTTAATGGTCCTAAGTTAATCATAACATTACCATGATGTTTTTAAATATAGTCTTGTCAAATGAAGTTAGAAACTTAGTGAAGTTGATAGTTTTCTGGTAACAGGAGTGACTTCTGGGCTAGCCAGAGGGTCAATTGGGTGGATCACTTTTTGAATTGCATATGGCTGTTCATGGCAGAAATAAAACATAGATGTTTGGGACTATCTTACGTTTCCCTTCACTCCACACTCACCTTACAGTATGTACCTAATTGGGTTAGGTACATACTGTAAGGTGAGTGTGGAGTGAAGGGAAACGTCAGTGCTCTCTTGAGACTAGCATGAAACATTGTCTAGTGAAATTGTAATTCAATTCTCATACCATCGTGGCAGTTTAGTTTTTAGCATGTCTTCTGTGTTTCCCCCATTTCAATACAGCAATACTTAATACAAAATGCAAATTCAGCATGTGGCTACATACACATGTAACATGATAATAAATATACTTCTAAAACTCTACAGACAAAGCCCTACAGTAAAATGAAAACCTCCTGGACTCATGTGCAACTAGCAACAATGTTGGGATATTTTGAATGAACAATAAAATGAATCCTACTGGCAACAAAATATATTTGTTGTTCCCTTTTATTAGTGTAACCTGCAGTAAAATCCTACGTGCACAAGGGAGGAGGTGAAAGGTGTGCGAGGCCTGTTAAAAACCTAATGTTCTCTGTCACTTTGAAACCAAAGGTATTCATAAAATGGATACATTTTTTATGGTCCGAACAACGGAAATGTTTGACTCAGCTCAGCCTTTTCCCCAAAGCACAAACCTGGAGCCCTGTGGACATAATAATAATAAATGCAGACAAGTAAACACTTGATATCACATCAACATGCTCAAGTGAATCATAAATGCTTGGACATGAGATGGTAATAATGAGATGAGGAGAGAATGATCGATCCGCCCTGGTGATATGAGGTTCAGTGCATGCAGCTCTGACGTCAAGAGGAAACAGAGCTGCTTCTCGACGGGTCCTGTGGTTTCGCTACATGAAAGGGACGGTGCAGAGTCCACACGAGAAACTCTGCTCCTACTCCTTCAGTTCTGGCTGTCCTCTCTGTAACTGCAATGAACCTTCTAAAACCCGATGCCTTCATGGGAAGAGCTTTGTTTCATTGACCAGTAATTTTTTTCTAATTTAAAGTATTCTGCTGAGCGGATAGAAGAAAAATCCCAAAGTGGAGCACTACTGCATGGATGGATGGATGCAATACAGACAAAAAAAACATTAATAAAACACTAAAGTTAGAGACAATAGGTGTAACAACAACAAGGACCGTACTTTAAATGTAAATAGTTCTACTAGATAGTGCT
Source organism: Notothenia coriiceps (assembly GCF_000735185.1). Taxonomy (NCBI): domain Eukaryota; kingdom Metazoa; phylum Chordata; class Actinopteri; order Perciformes; family Nototheniidae; genus Notothenia; species Notothenia coriiceps. Next base: position 912 of record NW_011336721.1, on the reverse strand, counting down.
AGTACCAGTGCTTGAATTGGGCCGGTACTCACCGGTACGCAGTACCGGCACTTCTGAGTGCAAGGTGCCGGTACTCAGTAAAATGCTGGTACTTAATAATAATAATATATAAAAATAAAATGTTAACTAGGTGAAAAAAGGTAAGCTAAAGTTGTTGAGAGCTAAAACTAGTCTTTGCTGCTGCCTCAAAGAGGAGCAGGGGGAGATGAGGGAGATTCAGGAGCACAGACACACTATAAATGAACCAAAAACAAATAATTAAACAAGTTTCAATGTTTTTTCATATTGGATGTTATTGGTTATGGCCATGTACTTATGATTTTATGATTATTTAAATGTATACCGTTCTGTTTCATATGGGTGTAGTCTCTTTATTTCCCCCTCAAAGTGCACCAGATTGATGCATTTAAAGGTGGGGTAGGTAAGTTTCAGAAACCGGCTCGAGTGCACTAAAATTTGAAAGTACGCGGCCAAAAAGAATCCGCCCCTTCCTTCAGACTTCCTTACAGAGCACCTCCTCCGCGAGAGCAGGCTGCAGTAACGTTACATATCAGTCAAAGCTAAACACATCTAGGTTAGCAATACTACACAGCCAAAGCAACTCTGGTTTGACTTCTACTAGTTTCCACTTTCTTTTTGTTCTTAATTTGCTCCGTTACATTTTTTCTTTTGCGACCAGTAGACGATGTTGAACCTAACTCTGCCATGTTGAAAGTGGCCGCCTGTTGCTGGCGAGTCATTGAAGTACTGCTGCAATGCACGCCCAATGACGGCACGCGTAATGAGGGCACGAGATACATTTGTGCGTGCACGAGATGGAAGGCTGACAGACAGGGCGGCAATCCAATCCGTTTCCCGGCTAAACGGATTGGTTGTAGTTTTTACAGTATTACGGGTTCCACAGATGACATT
>NW_011336720.1:0-1898 GCF_000735185.1 Notothenia coriiceps | reverse complement strand
CTGCCAGTGAGCGTGGAAGTGTGGTCTGCCGCAAGCGGACCGCAGGAGCGGGGCTGTCAGCATCAGCTTGTAGATGGTATTTTAAACTCACGGGGCGACGGAGGACAAACAATACACATGCGTTAATTGCGTTAACATAATTAGTGGCGTTAATTTTTTGTTGCGTTAACGCGTTATTAACGCGTTAACTTGACAGCCCTAGTTTTAAAGTCTTGTGAGCAAGCTCCAACAACCCTGTGGTTTAGGTACTATTTTTGTCAAAGTACTTTTCCAAAGATCTAGTATGACATTTTACACTCAACCTTAATCCGACGATGCATCGCCTGATGAAGCGTGTGATGTGCAACTGAAAGCTCTAAAATATTGAGCAAGAATGCAGAGTTATCCTCCTGAAAGAACATTTGAGGGACCTCCTGAGTTGGTTTCTGTTTTTAGAAGAAGACCATTAGACCTTAAGTTAAGTTGTCCAAAACTGGAAACACGGAAAATATTTTCTTTAAAATGTTTTGTCCTCCAATGCATTTAAGAAGTGATTGTGCATTTGCTATGATGCATCAATTGCATTTCACTACAAAAGGACTTTGCAGCCCATAGTCCAGCTGTAGGTTGGAAAGTATCTCTCCACTGATCATCTAACCCGCTGACATGACAGAGAGGAGAAGAAGCAAAGGCACTAAGGCCGGCCTCAGCTGTCACTCCCTCTCATTTCCCTTCACTTCTCTCTTGAATTGAGTCCCTTGTTCCAATTAAGGTCAGGTCTGGAGTCTCTCGTGTCAGTCTCACCTGCTGTGGAGACCAGCTTCTAAGTGTTTCTGACTGACTGGCCCTCTAGCTTCAGGACTTGGCTCCGCCTGCACAGAACTTCCTCCACAGCCTGTTATTCATTATAGACGCCTATTAACATCATGGAGGAGTGGGCACACAGCTATGGATTCTAGGAACCATCAATTAGAAGAGCAGATGTGTGTTCCACTTAAGTTGGCTGGACCCTTGGGCCATCTTTTTTTTTCAAGGCATATTATTCTACTTTTCAGGCCACATTGTTCACCTGAAAAATGTATGTAATGGGCCTCATATAAAGAGAATGTGGGTCATGTCAATATAATATATTAAGGCCTAGTGTCTGGATAACTTACATTGACCCCAGTTGGAGCAGGATCACATGTCTTGCTTTCTTCCCTGATAAAGCAAGCATGACTAATGATCCAAAGTATGGCCAAATCCCAGTACCTTGAACAATGCTGCTGCATCCACGCAGTCTGTAATTATATATCATTATTCTATCGTTTGTGGTGCATTCTCATGCTTGGCTCAGCTAACATAAACTTGAGCCAGTACCCCACAAGCCTGGAAACTATGGGCTCAGAACAGTCTCATAATACACACATGCACACAGAAGGATTCACACTTGTATTTCCGGATCCACACTTGTGTTTTTCTATGCACACACAAATGTGTTCCGTTTCATATACATGTAAATAAAATCCAAATACAGAAAAAAGTTTTACATATGTATTTTTGATCCTCACATATTTGTTTTCCGTTTAAAACCTCTGCACCTGCAAACACAAACCGCTTTCTGTGCACGGATCGCTGTGCATTCCTGTGTGGGTTTTTTGAGACTCCCCTGGCAGTCAGCCGATTTGTACTTGTAATTTTTTCTATCTATAGCCAAGGCCGGATTAGTACCTCCAGGGGCCCCTGGGCACTGAGCGCTCATGCCCCCCCCCTAACCCACGTACCAACAAGTAACACCACGCCTACCCAATTATACCAACATGACCAATATTTAGAATTTTCAGTCAATCTGGCATGTCAAATCGCACACCTATTTGTCAAAAGCAGGGACGCAGCCACATAGTTCAACCAAAGTAGGTCTAGCCTTTTGCCCTTTTAGT
>NW_011336719.1:0-6766 GCF_000735185.1 Notothenia coriiceps | reverse complement strand
GTGTGCCTTGGCAGTGTAAAATACTCAATGAGAATGGGGGAAAGACGGGCCGGCAGCAACACACAACAACAAATTTCCGAAACTAAGCGAAGTGTTTTTATTTATTTATTAAAAGTATAACTACAATCCGAAAAAACAGGGGAAGCCTGGCTTCCCTTGGCCTCCAGGAGAAAACGCCACTGTCCTGCTCTGACATACACATACAGCTTTGCAAAGGCATGATGTGTGCACAATGACTTTGACAATCCGTGTCAATCACAAGGTAAACCAAATTGATTCAGAGACGAATAGAGTGTTTCCTAATGGAATGAAATCCCAGATATTTTAACATGCTAACATGATATTAAACTTGTTATGTTAATCATGTCACACTGCTAACATTCCTTGTGTTTTAGCTACATTGAACACGCTATTTGAGCAGGAACAATTGTCAGAAAGCCTTTCAACATCAAGCAACATGAGAGACGCGTGTGTAAGCTCTTACCCTGCAGAACCTGTTGATGCAACAAAACATCTGGGTTAGATTTAGGAAAGGAATGTGATTTGGGTTAACATTTGCTTTACATACCTTATGTTATGCATGAGTTAAGTTTGTAAGTCTTTGACGCACAGTTTTTTTTATATTGTTGGGACACCTTTCAACACATGATTATTGTGAACTGCGCCTACGAATTTCTATAACTTTCTGAAACTGAAAACCTCCAACATTACGCCTGGATTGTCGAAGTAAGACAGTAGCTCCTTTCGCAACCTTTCTCAACATTTAAAGTTTAAATGTGTGAACAATAAATATAATTATGCATCTGAAACGTCAAATGAAAGCTATTGGAAAGCAGACAGGGTGATACAGGGACAGTGAAAATAAGAGATGAAAGAACACAGTGAATGCATATGTACATAAAAACAAACATTGCCCATTCAAATGGTGTGTGTGTGTGTGTGTGTGTGTGTGTGTGTGTGTTGTCTCTCTAAATATAACTCTAGCTCAGAGGAAGGCCCTGTGTCGAGACAGCCGGGATTAGCCATTACTCTCCTCTCTGACACGATTATAAAACACACAATCCTGCACAGACTTTATTAAACATGCAGCTACACATGTGTGTGTTTTTGCTGGCAGGTACATCTATGCAAAGACCATTTTCATCATTACAAATCTGACCGGCTAACAAGAGGGGGAAGACATGTGGATTTTAGCAACGTTAGCTTATCATTCAAGCCATACAGCATAATAGAGGACCACAACATAGATATAATGTACTTTAAATGATATCTAAATGGAAAATAAATATCGGAATTACAATATTTTCCCCCTGTAATTGTGGTGGAACAAGTGAAGTAAAGATAACGTTTGCAGGGTTTGTCGATGCTGCTTTCTACCTCCCAAATTGGGTGTGGGTGTGTAAACAGAATCTGGAGAAGAGAAAATGCAATCCTCTTGACAAATAACTGCTGTGCAAAAGATGTCTGCTCTACAGGGAGATTATGGGAGGAATAAAATGCTCGCTTCATTACCGGTGAGAGGCCATCTGTGCAGCCCCCTCACTTCTTACAGCACACAATCTCAGCTCTGAGTATTGATTCTGACTAATTACATCCATCATGTTGTCCTCGCAGCTACACAAGCACGTTTATCAGACTAAATACATCTTGATGCAATGGAGAGCATCTCAAATCTGTCCTGTGTGCTATCAACATGACGGCTAACGTTGGCATCTCTGAAGTAGTGAGTTTGGAGTTTATTCTCTACCAACTCCAGACAAGATCTTTGTCCTATTGTTAGCTTTACATTCAATAAACACACAGAAAAAAAATCTTTAAATGAGCCTGTGTGTTTATCTGGGTTACTAGCTAGCATTCTTGTGTGCTATCACAATGTAGGCTAACGTTAGCAGCTCTGAGTCTGGAGTTTATTCTCCAGTAACATCAAAAACATCAGACAATATCGTTATCCTATTGTTAGCTTTACATTCATTAAACACCTCCAAAAATGTATGTGCTTGAAAGAGCCCGGATGCTAACTTACTAGCTAACGTTCTTGTGTGCTATCAACATGTAGGCTAACGTTAGCATCGCTGCAGTAGTGTTACGTGAGTCTGGAGTGTATTCTCCAGACAAAACCTTTGTCCTATTGTTAGCTTTACATTCATTCAACACTTTAAAATATAAATGTGTTTGAATGAGTCCGGGTGTTAGCCTACTAGCTAACGTTCTTGTGTGCTATCACCATGTAGGCTAACGTTAGCATCTTTGCAGTAGTGTTACGTGAGTCTGGAGTTTATTCTCCAGCAATTCCAGACACAATATTTATCCTATTGTTAGATTTACATTAATTCAACACTTAAAATTATAAATTAGTGTGAATGAGTACGTTAATAGCAAACGTTCTTGTGTGCTATCACAATGTTAGCTTACGTTAGCAGCTCTTGGGGTTTGAGTCTATTCAACCTGACACAGGTTTTGTGCTGCAGTTAGCTTCATATTCATTAAACACTTAAAACGAATATGTTTTTCTTAAATTAGGCAACTTGAAGTCTACCAAAGACAACAAGTCAAGCATCACACAGAGCTAACGTTAGCTTAGTGAGCTAGCTACAGCTGATAACATCTCTGGGACAGTTTACCATGAGTTTTGATTGCTGCCCTGGCTCAATGATCTTCGTAGAAAAGATGTGGAATACTGTACTTTCTACAAAATGACATCCAGAGAGCAGACCTCTGTTAAGGTGAGTTTGGAGCTTAGATTATGGCTCAAAATACCCTCAAATCAAATCTTATTTCCCCCTCTGAATCCCCCTGCTGTTTCACATCCACAACATGAAGCAGTTACAACAACAGTGTTTCACTGAGTAATCCTGTTAGCGTCCACTCCACACTTCAGGTCTAATTCCATCTAAGCTGTTTACCTTTGACACTACACACTGACACAGTTACCATTTGTTAAGCAGTCAACTGAATATTTGTGTCCAATAAAATGGAATATTCTGCAGGTGGTAAAAATGCATTTTGCAAGATGTTTCTACACCAGTAACACCCAATAAGAGCATATATCAGTCTGTTTTTGATTCAGTAAGGCCTTATCAATGGTATAAATGAACCTTTGTAATGTTTACATGCTTCAGTGTAGAGTTTCTGGTGGACAGATGGTGACAGAAGGTCTTCGGTTCAATCCCCTCCACAGCCAGAGTGTCTTACCGACCTGTTGTTTACTTACAGGACAAAGACGGAAAATCCCGGTAAATCCTTTTGTCAATTTACCTTTTAAGACCGCAGATCAAACAATGACCTCGCAATCCAATCTCGCTCTCGAAGAAGTTGCTGCATTCGTTAGGCTTTACTGCAACGCATCGAGTTAATCTCAAACAGTACAACCGCCACCATGTCTGCAAGACATGGATCCAATCTCAGACTCGTCAATGATTTCCAAACACCTGGGATCATACGTCATGGACTCTGGGACCGATTTCCTGTATCGTAGAGCCAAGATGCAACAAACTGGACACAAATATGTCTGCCGGATGTAATCAAGTCCCGCAGAGACCAACAAACACAACGTTATTGGTGGAGGGTAAATACCAGTTGAATCTCTTGAAACTGAGAATAGCTCCGAACAGGTTTTGTGTTTTCTGGTGTAAAAACCAAAACAGTTGTTAAAATGAAAAGGCAAAATCTAAATCCGTCATTTGTGAAAGAACAATATTTCTTAAAGGTCCCATGTCATGCTTTTCCGGTTCTTACCCGTCCCCTTGTGTGTTATGAAGGTTCTTCTGCATGTGAACGGTCTGCAGAGCCACAAACCCTCAAAGTACACCCTGGAGGGAGTAAAACTCTAACACAGAGAAGACCTGTCTGTGCTGCCCCTGAACGCCTCGTTGGACATTTTGCTTTTTCCATTTGTTTCTTCCGGGAACCAAAATGGACCAATCCGCGGAGCTCCTCACTCACCAGGACCTTTAGCGTACATTTTCAACTAACAGGGAGTCCCATTGACTTGCATAGAGCTCCCTGGTTGGTAATAGACGAGTTGGGATGGTGGAGAAATGCTCTCCGCAGACCCATTCTCACAGCGTTATAAACCTTTTTCTGACTCAATATCAAGCCTCACTTATTGTGTTTACTTCGGCTGTGAGTGTTTGTGTGCTCAGGATGAGTTTCGCTGTGTCTCGCTGTATCGCCAACCCGGAAACCACACCAGTAATCACTGAGCAGCGAGCCTCGCAACGTCCCGACCAATCAGAGCACACTGGGCTCACAGGAAGGGGGGGGCAGGAGCCACAACAAGCCGTGTAGGACAGAGAGTGAATACACAGACTATACAGAGATGCTGTATGAGAAACCAATGTGAGTTTGGAACATTGAACAATGTACATCTATTCTAGTAGACCTCAACAATGGAACTATGATCAGTAGAAATGGCCATGTCATGNGCATTTACCTAACAGGTTCGTTTTCCACTGACCTTTTTTCGAGCTATTTGATTGGTCAATCCCTCCATTTTTTTTCACCAAGGGAAGCAAATTTCGGCTGGCAGCCGAAATTTGCTTCCCTTGGTGAAAAAAAATGGAGGGATTGACCAATCAAATAGCTCGAAAAAAGGTCAGTGGAAAACGAACCTGTTAGGTAAATGCACGTTTTGTTCAGTCGGATAATATCCACATGTCTACCCTACTTTTATAATTTTCGAATCCTGAATCTAATCGATAGAAGATAGATAGCGTCACTGCACCACTCTCACCGCCGTTAGAAAGTAGCAAGCAACTGAAGCAAGTGCAATTATGGAGGTTGGAGATTTGGAGTATTTAATCAAAAATAATTGTACTAAACTTCCGCTGCAGCAGCAACAACAAATACAATCTGATGACAGGCCAATGCCCAAACTGGAGCTGTGTACAGCGAGGAACGTAAAACGTTAAAGGTCTCCTGATTTAGTTTGTGAATGAATGCTTATTAGAGTTTCAGCTGGAGAGTGCGTGCGGACCTGTCGGTCAGATAACAGGCGTGTGTAAGTCCTGCATCTGTATGATACAAATGTGTGTAAAATGATACCGGGCGCTGTAATCACTCATCTGGTTACGTTATTACATTGACCACCACACCCCCCCCACCCCAAAAGAAAGGACGTATTATTGGCTTCCCCTAATTTTTTCCCCACGCCACGCTACTGGAGCAGGATTGACATTACTGTCACTGTCACCATTCAGCCATGGCTACAATAGAGGTTTCAGGGCATGGAAACCAAAACACAAGGAAGCCAGACACTAAGACAAATATGTCCATCTCTCCTGGAAGCCGAGGACATGAGATACTGTTGGTGTTAAAGACACAGTTGAAAGGACTATAGCCTCCAGTCTGAGATTGTTTTAATGACTTCAGTCACGTCTGAGTTGAGCCTGGAGAAAGAGAGAGGGGATGAACAACATGACAAACCATAATAGTAGTAGGAAAAATACCTAGAGCAGGAGAGAGATTATCAGGCTTCAGTTACAGTCTCGTTCCTGTGTGACTTTCATCCTTCAATCGACTGGCCTGGAGCACTGTTTGCTCACTTTGCTGAACCTCACAGACAAAAATGTAAAGAACTTTAAGGTCTGAATGCAACTCAGTGCAGTCCTGACTTTACGTGGGTGCAGATATACGTAGGAAGACAGTCAAAAAATGTCAAACGTAGGACAATAGCCATTGTTGAAACATTACCCTAAAAAACCATCATCAAATGATCGACAGTAACCACAACATATGATACAATAGCAGCAGTCAGGTTTGGTTTAAGTGTTGTCATGTTGCAGGTTAAGTACATATTGTATGCAGTCATGAACTTTTGTACTTTATCTAACAAGGCCTGCAGTGTGGCAGTAATTATACATGTATCATACAGATTGATGTGAATTGTGCAGCAGGCTTTTATGCCCAGATGTTAAAGACAATTTACTTTGACGATCCGCTATTTCAAAAAGAGCAATAATCAGGTTTCCATATGTCCAATAATTTTTTTTTTCTAGACCAAAAACCTCCAAACACATACTGTACGCCTCAGCATCATTTAGATTGTTGTGCTAATTATGGTAAATATTTGCGATTGCATGCTAACAGGCTAAGCTAGGGGAAAATGGTTAATGTTGGACCTGTTTGTCTTCAGTATGTACAGTAAATGTTGTCTTTGTGAGCATGTGTAGTGTCCCGTCAAATATGTTAAGTTTTGTTCATGTGAGTTTAGTTCAGTGGTTCTCAAAGTGGGGGGTGTACGTTTAGGCGCAGAGGCGTGCCAGGGGGGGCGCGAGAGACCAGAAGGAAAAATGGTTATAAAAAAGATTAAAAAAAAAAAAAAATCATAATTTTAAAAATTATTGATTCGAAAATAATATGATGCAGTACAGTACTATTACGTCTGGGTCTATATGTTTCATTAAAGCTCGGCTCTGTGTGTGTGGAACGAGAGAGAGAGAGCGCACCGGTACCGGAGATCGTTGTTGTTAGCTTCTGGTGCTAGCGAGCTACGCTAATGGATATAAGGAGTTTTTTCAACAACAAAGTGTCAGACTGAGAGACTCAGTCAGTTAATGGACTCTCTCAGTGTTATCTCAGTGGGTCTCAAACGTTTTGGTCACCATTAATGTAAACAATTATTTCCGAGGCACACGTTTATATGATCATTATAGTTATTAAAAAAAAGAGAATAAATGAAAAACAGTTATGAAATACTATATGACAGTAAAACAAGAATAAAGTTTAAAAGGGTGATTTGTAAAATATCCATAAAGAAAAAGTAAAT
>NW_011336718.1:0-1841 GCF_000735185.1 Notothenia coriiceps | reverse complement strand
AGACTAGGTTAAACTGAAAAGAGTACAAGGAAGCTTATAAAAGTTAACAGCATTTAATGAAACGAATGATCCGGCGATATCAACTCGCACACTTCATTGTATATCGCCGGATCATTCGTTTCATTAAATGCTGTTAACTTTTATAAGCTTCCTTGTACTCTTTTCAGTTTAACCTAGTCTCTGGCCTAAATACATCCTAACACCTAACAAGGCCTAACGAGGCCTAGCCATACCATACTAAGCCGAGCGAGGCCCTGCAGTGGAAAAGCGCCATAACAGTTATTCCACAACTGGAGCACTTCAGGCTTTAAAGAGGCTCATCAGTGAGGTGTTGCAGTAGACAGCTTTTATGATGTTACTGTGATTGCTTCTGAAGATGTCTGAGCTTTTCATTACATGACAGAGGCCATGTTTCAGTTTGAGATGGATTTTAAGAGAAACGATTTTATTGGAAGAGCACTCCAGCAATCTTGAGAGCATGGAAGCTTTTTTTCATGTTGTCAAAGTGGTCCCTTCAGAAGCTTTATTAACCACATGTTCTTATTCCTGCATGATACAAGTGGGGGGCTTTTTTTGTAATGAAATGACATGAAAGAATGTCAATACTGGTTGAGTTGGTATGTATCCAGCATTAACGCCCACCTAAAAAACAAACTAACAGAGTTAATCAATAAGAATTAAAAAAATCTAAATTGTATAATCAGATTTATTTTACAGACTTAGGAATGAAGGATTATCTCATAAAAAAAAATGGAATATACAAAGCCAGACAAAATCATGCACTTCATCAACATTTCCAAGAGAGATGCAAAATACCACGGTACCCTGAAATCAGTCAAAAAGCAGTGTCTTTTTTATTTAAACCGTCCATGAGCAGCTTTTTTGTTACAAATATTACACAAGAGGAGCCAGTGTACCAACCTAGTTTTATTTAGGAAGTCAGGTAATAGATAAATACAACCCAGATCTGATGTCATGCTGCACATGGCATTGCACAGAAAAAAATTGTTAGCTACCTTGCAAAGAATTCAAGATTCAAGGCTTTTATTGTCATTCGTAGGCTACATAGCTACAGTGTAGTTATGACAATGAAAAATCAGGCCTAAATTAAACAATTCACAACAAAAACACAGGCTCCTCCAACAGTGCAACACAATAAAACAGATAATAGTGCAAACAAAAAAAATATAAACAGTGCAGAAGTGCAGGTCTGCAGCTTCTTGTCTTTTAACCTCAAGGATGAGTTTTCCCTTTCCTCAGCCTCACCTATGATTAACTGGTAGCGTAAGCTAGCATTACATTAGCTTCACAGTGGGATCATCTTAAAACAATGGTTAGTGCTTTAAAGTTTGTAGATTTTAACACCTGTTCACTATACACCAGCTGTCCGTCATTTACAATAAACAAGTTAGTTGCTAACGAGAACCACCTGGGAGTGATATTGGTAATGTAGACAGAAACCCACCACTCAGCCGGTCAGTCAGAACCACACAACTTCACAGTCACTTTTATTTAAATACCTTAAATGGTTCCCAGGGGTGTTTCTCTGAAATAAAGCAGCTTTGGTTAATGCTGCCATCTGTCATCACACTCTGCTGAAAGTCAACTCTTAAAATTACTGGTAGAATTTAATTGGGTACCGTACATTTCCTCAAATAGGCCTACTGTACTTAAAGTGGACCTATCATGCTATATTTGAATAATATAGTGTAGGACCATACCTATATAAGGCATATTTATACTTTTTATTTTTCAAAATACCAAACAGATCATGCATTTTAGCCATTCCTCATTTCGCTCAATTTAACACTGTCTTTTCATGGGCTGATTCTGTGAGAACA
>NW_011336717.1:2500-9029 GCF_000735185.1 Notothenia coriiceps | reverse complement strand
AGATCGTCTCACCGTAGCTGTTAATCTGATCAAAAGACGTGTTCAATGGCATTAAAACGAGAAAAAACGCGGCTGAATTGGTTAATCCATAGGTTGATAAAGTTTCTGGGCAATAATTTGAATTATTTATAATCCATAATTCCATTTTTATGTAAAAATCGCAGAGCAAAAGTTAGCTGCTAATGGTAGCCACCAGAGTGGCTGCTGCTTCCGGTCTTGGCAATGCAGCAGTATAATACACACACATGACCAAATAAGGACTATGTGGGAGTTCCCCTCGATTCCATTGGCTCTAGAAAGAGATGTCACATGTCAAAATCCAGCAGGGGGAGCCAGATATATGAAAAATCCACCCAAATGGCCCCAGAAGAGGGTTTTTGTTGCTAAATCTGTCTGAAAAGGTCAAATATCACTTGTTTTGCATCAATCTTGATACAGGGTACTTATTATATGTTGTACTTTGGATTCCTAAAGCTTTTAGTCTACTAACCCATCATCCAAGATTAGTTTTCACTATAAGTACAAAATATGTTTTGGACAGACACTATAATTTACAGTTTTTTACCATGCTCAATCTGAATTTTCTTTAAAATAAAAAACATCTATTTTGAATCTGACTTTTCTACATCCAACTGACAGGTTTATCATTACTTTGAGAAAAAAGATTATTAATTTAATCCTTTTAGAAGGGAAGATATGGTCATTTGTTCTGGGAATGTCATTTTTGAGCCTGAAACCTGAAAAACAGGCTCGAGTGATGCATTTGTGGTTGAAAAGGTTGACTCCACTGAAAACGTTTCAGTTAGATCAGAGGAAGTCTACAACGCTAATGAATCTAGAAAATAACAAAGCTTGTGGCCCGGATCTCATCTCAGCTGAACACTTAAAACATGCCAGTCTTAAGCTTGCTCCTCTTCTTGCTCTGTGTCTTACTGGTTTCCTTAATCATGGTGTCTTACCAAATCCCATGTTATCTGTGCTACTTGTGCCAGTCATCAAGGATAAAGCTGGGAAGATTAATGGCATTGATAATTACAGACCCATTGCTTTAGCTAGCATCCTCTCCAAAGTGCTGGAGAACATTCTGTTGGATAGGCTGGAAAGGTATATTACCACAGCTGACAACCAGTTTGGTTTGAAAAGAAAACATGGCACAGATATGTGTATTTTTGCTTTAAAAGACATTATAGCAAAATATAGAAGCCATAATTCCACCATGTTTCTGTGTTTTCTTGATGCTTCCAAGGCATTTGATAGACTGAATCATTTCAAATGATTTGACAAAATGTGCCAAAGGGGGTACCCAAGTACATACAGTAATAAGGATCTTAGCCTTCTGGTATGCACATCAGACTATGCAGTGGGGCAATACTGTGTCTGAACATTTTGATGTTGGTAATGGGGTCAAGCAAGGTGGGATTTGATCTCCTTTGTTGTTTAATCTGTACATGGATGATCTGTCTAGGAAACTGAACTTGTGTAAAACTGGCTCTGTCATCGGTGAAACTCGGTTCTCTTCCATGATTTGGAGAGATTGGCGCAATAGCCTCTACTGACAGTGAGCATGTGTGGCTAGCTGTGATTGGACTGATTTTATGTTTTGTATCTGTTTGTTTTTATCTGTTTTGTGTTTAGCTTTTTGTTTTATGTATTGATGTGTGTCTTGTCTTTTTGAACGTGATATGGACCTTGAGTCTGAAATAAAGATTGAATATTTACAGTAATGACATTTTTGCTTTATGAGTGGAATCTGAGACTGTCACCCAGTCAGCAGGGAAAAGGAAAAGGAAGTTAAAGCAACAGTGGAGCCCAGGCATCTGCTTCTTTCATGGCTGGAGACCAAGTCCAGAGCCCCATACCTCCCTCTGGTCCTGAGGAGATACTCTTACACCCAGTGGGATGAGTCACAAGGGTCTCCCTCATGGATTTATCTTGGAAAAACATCAGTGCTAGTTTTTCACTCAGGCTGTTTGAATCAAGTTAATCTTGTCGCCCAGACAAGATCATTTTTTTGGATCATCTGACGTTATTTTTCTACACCTGTGTTAATGTGCTTATTATCCATAAGATCTGCTCAAAATAAAAATGCAACAACAATTGTGATTATATAGAGTTCCCCTTACAACTATTGCAGCTCATGTCTATTTTAGGACAGCCAAACTCCCTGAGGTGAACCCTGCCCTCAGGTTACTGTAAATCTGCATCTGGTCAGTCGCAAGTTCCTCCCCTACAGAACCCTTATTTAGGAAGCACTGCTTGCATTTGAGCTGTATCTATTGATACAGTACAAGGTGCTGCACCTAACACACATTTTGACATTACATTTCTGATGCAATTTATCTGTAGTAACAATGGTTGAAAGATTTGCTTTTGGTGTAGGGGATTAAGTAACCTCTGAGCCTTATGGCCGAACAGTGACTCATACTGTATGCCACAGCATAACGTGAATTCCTTGGTTGACACGTAGCAAGAAAATAATGCATTATTTGTTAACCATGCACTAAGCTGTGAGTTGGTTTCATATTAGCAAAGACCCCCCCTTTAAAGATTGCCAACCCTTTAAAATCATGAGGATATCTCAAAACTATGGAGCCCTAAAGAGACATGGACACAAAAGTAAAATAAAACAAAAATGTGTGCGAACAAGATCATTTCTTGTGCGAACAAGATTGTTTTCTTAAAATAAAGTCTGAGTTGGAAAATAACTCAATGAATGTGTACTGTCATTTCCACACATAAACACAACACTCTGCAGTGAACTTTCTCGTGAGCACGATAAACTCACTTAGTTTTTCATTTTTCTTCATGTCCCTTTAGGGCAGGGGTGGGGAACCTTTTTCCTTTCAATTTTTACAACATCCTCCGAGGGCCGTACAAATTATTGACCTCTGCTTAAAAAAACTAAAATCACAGCCCATTCATTTGGCCTATCTTTCATGCTGTGCAAAGAAAAAACAAAATCTTAATCCATATATCTTACCATGACTCGCGCATGCGTGCACGTGCACGGTGTGGCATGACCACCAAAACAGAAAGATATGTTGTCCCACAAAGTGCTGTGTAGGCAGACTATTGTTCCCTGTGGGGCTGCTGCTGGTTTCAAAGCACTGTGTTATTTCTTTATTTGTGACTCGAACACATCCTATTTTCTTTCCTTTTACAAGGTTTTCTCCCTTAAAGCATTGAGCAGCTCACTGAGTCATTCTGAGTGTCTCAGTTCTCTGCCTAGGTGGGATATGTATAGCAACTTCATGGGACCACTTGCTCTTAGTGGTCTTTTCTCTGAGCTTACACTTGAGTTGAGTCAGGACTTGAAGAAATCCACAAAATCGCCCGAAGCCCTCAATTATTCCTATCCTTAACCATGGCAGAGTTTTAGTAGCCTAAACTTAATCAAACCTTTACCACCAACCCTGAAAATCAAGAAAGCCCACATGTTTTTTTTTGGGAGGGCAACATCAAATTAGGTTGCATGATTTGTTCAAGGAATTACTGAAAATACTTTTAAAGTTATATATGAAAAAACAATATAGCCTCATGATAAGGGAGGCATTCATAGCTAGCCTAAGTCACATGTAAACATTCTGGCTGTCTAGAACCCCAAACAGCTGTCCTAGAATCAGTTCAGGTCCCCCAGTCATTGTTCTGTTTGTGTTTCCAGTCTAGTCATACACTGGCTCCTTCCAGTTATAATGATTATTCTACAAAACCTTTCAAACGAGGCAAGTAACGGAACATTTTTACTCAAATATAGAGACTCAAACAACAAAAAGGAATTGATTGGATGGCTGTTTGGCTTCCGATGAATTGAGTCCTCTTGGTCCAGAGTCTGTCCTGGGTGAATCCATATTGCAGTGTTGCAGGCAGCCTTCACTCTGGTGCTGCATTGCCGTCAGTCACATTTGTACACTCCAGGAAACAAGCTAAACAGACACCAGATGGGCTGAACAATACAGAGCTCATTCAAAGAAGAGCTTGGCCCCTGCAGACGTGTTCGCTGAGTGGCTGCAGTAAGCAGTCCCAGATTGACGCTGGAGCTCCCAGCTAGCTCAATACATGGAGGAATGTTCAAACCTCCTAAAGCCAACTTAATGTCAACAGTAATAATGATGATGGTGAGGAAGATGAAGAATTGGATTGATGTACTGGAGGATCTCAGTTTGGTGTGAGCCAAGTATTTTGTCAGCTCATTATTGTCACGGGCAGGAGGTAACCAGGACCCAAATGCAGAATAACGAGATGGGGTATACAAGTAAAAGTGAGTCGCCTAAAACGAACCATATACATACATACATACATAAATAAATTCATACATACATACATACATACTGTATATATATACATAAGAAATGCTAGCATCACATGTATTTGGTGTTTGCAGAATTATCCAGGGTAGATTTAAGGATGAAAAAAGATAGCTTAGGAGAGAGTTCTATTCCCACCTACATTTCAGCCCTCACTAACCGCTGAATGAAGGGATTGAATGTTGGGGTGGCACAGTTTCCCACCAATGCAAATGCTAGACGGGAAGTTTGGAATGCTGTCACAGAATCTGACAGTCCTTGTTTGAAACACACTCTGACCTTCTCTTCCTTTCCTATGGGCAGGGGTTGCTGTTGTTGTGGGGGTACAGTTTATTGGCGATTTTTAGCACTTGACTGTTCATTTAGTTGTTACTCAGTTTGACTGAGGTTCTATCCCCTGCGCCACACAGTACAGAGGGTTTTTGTATATCAGTGTATTTCACCACCTGTTTCTGATGACAGCTCCAGATAAACGTCTCCTGATGCAGTCCTCTGATTATTGGTGTCGTGGATGTTTTGATTCTTAAACAATATCAAATGTTTTGTTGAAATGCAAACCATTTGAAGACTCAGAGCCTTTTCCAAAATAAAGCATTTAGAAATGATTAGACCACATTATAGTGCTGGATTCCTGTCCTTACAAAGTGGTAGCTATGTGAATGATCAGGAGGAGGTTAGTTGGGAAAAAGGGACCTCCCAGCAAACTACTGTGTAAGTTGTTGAACTAGACGTGAGCCAAACCCAGAGATAAACATACACTTTCAGTGTAAGCACATGTTCTGACAGAGTTCATCGTAATATCTCTGACACTGTCACCATGTGTGCACAGCTACATATAATGGGTGTATTTCATTTCATTCCCGTTTAAATATTTTAATATAGAGTATGTTGAGGTTTATGTCTGATGTCAGAAGCTATATTATAAAGAAAACGGAGAACATGTTTTTTGTCTTGGCTTTGTTAGACTTAGAATCAGATTTGAGTTTATGGTAGGGTTACATATACAAAGAATTTGCTTTGGTGTTTGGTGGTGCGAACAGCATAAAGAAATAAGTTGTGAGAGAATAATAGAACAATAATACAAATAAAATATATTAAAAAAACGTTTTAACATTAAAGAGGATAAAGACAGTATTCCCACCAAATATAAATATACAAAATAAACCAGAAAACTCAGTACAATGAGGAGTATGTTGTCAGTATTAGCTGAGCATCCTTCGTGTATGAACCCTATAAAAACACATTTGCCTCCCTATAATATGACACCTAAATCCATTTCTCTGTACACTTGAAGTGAACCAGTCTGTGCAGCTTCACATTCAGTCACTCTACAAATGGAGATGCTGCAGCTGTGGAAAGGGTGCTAGGATTATTTACTCAATCAGAGGTATTTTTAATACCTTTTTCAAATATGGAATTACTTATTTTGGTCATGGGACCAGAAAGCTACAAAAAAAATCCTCCTGATTGACGTTGCACTGTAGTTCGGCTCAGCTTTAGGTAACTTGATGTTACAGATATCTAGTCCCACACACATGCACACTGCAGTGTAAAAAAGGTCTCTGTGTTTCTCTGTTTAACGCTGGGTCTTTCTCTTTGTCTCTCTTCCTGTGTATGGTAGGGAAGAAGAAGGAAAAGATGTCCAAAGAGGGGGAGGAGGGTCGGGGGAGGAGGAACGCCATCCGCCTGCATGAAGCCTACACAGTGGAGACAGTGGTGGTGGCCGACTCCGACATGGTGCATTACCACGGGGCCGAGGCGGCGCAGAGGTTCCTGCTGACCGTCATGAACATGGTGAGCACATCAGAAACAATAACAGCAGGACCCTCTGAGGGTTCATAGGGTCAAATGTCAAATGGTATGTTTTCTGTATAGAATCTGTTCTGTGTAAAGCAGGGGCCTGAGTCTCCCCTCAGACCTTTGAAAAAGAACCCCCCCTTGGGGTGTGCTTCCACATAGCATCTTTTTCTAGTCACTTATTCAATTGTTCCCATCAAGGAGAGCGTTTGCTGTATCATGCGGCCGCTTCAAGAAACAGCGTTGCACCTGTCACTTGAGCCTTGAGAAGTTGAACATATCTTGACACTTCATTAGTGTGCTGGAGATGTCACTGTTAACAAATGAATGAAAAGGCTATTTTTGGACGTGATTTGTCAGACAAAAACTATCATAAGAACAATAGGACTATTTGTGGCAGGAGATCAGGCAGGAGGACACTGTAAATA
>NW_011336716.1:15199-18477 GCF_000735185.1 Notothenia coriiceps | reverse complement strand
GGCTCTGGATCATTTTGAGGTTTTGGTGTCTGGGCATATTTGATATACACTGCTTAATTAGAAACTACAGCTGAGTGTTTCAGAATAATCATTCTAAGTTTTGTATTGTTCATTTGAAAATAAAGCATGAGAATCATTGGCTATCTAAGGTGCCGCTTACACACGGGAACGTTTTGCGTTTATGCACAGTATGCGTTACTGACAGTAGCTGCCATGCTACAGCAGTGAGCAGCAGAGGCGGGGAGAGGTGGGGCGATCGTTATTTTTTCAGGAAATGATCGTATAGAGGCGATTACACAGAGCCGTTTGACCCCCCCAGAGCGTTTAGTTTGCAAATCTATCCACCTTGGGACCCGTTATCGTTTGTGGGGTCCGTTTCTATCGTTTTGTTACGGCCTCGTGTAAATGAAAGGGCTATACGCAAGAGAAACTATGCGGATCCAGCCCGTTTTGTTTTCGTGTAAACGGCACCTAAGGGGCAAGACCTCTCTGAGCAGTTGACCAATCACAACAGAGCCGGCTGGCTAACCAATCAGAGCAGACTGGGCTCTGGTTTCAGACAGAGAGGTGCTGCAGCACAGGCAGTATGAGAAAAATAAAGAGCTTTTTGAACATTAAAGCATGGAGCATGTCCCATATTTCACCTGATAGGCTCAGAGTAAATGCTTTTGCTTCCGTAAACTGATCACCAGAGTGATTTTGGTGAGATTATGTCCATCCTGGCCAAAGTAACACAGGGGTCGCCAAATCCAAAGCCATGACACCAACTCTACCAGATTTAGAATGCCCCCCTACCATTTTATTACACCATGAATCCAGATTAAAATGAATTGTTTTGCTTAAAGTAGAGGGAAATAGCTAACACCATTGTGATTTTGGTGATATTGTGACCATCGTGGCCAAAGAAACGGAGGGGGTGCTAAATCCGGAAGCAATGACACCAGCTATGCCAGATTAAGAAAGTCCCCAAGTTTAATGCAGATACCATAAGAAATGCCTCAAACTCATTTTAATTGGACACACCCCTCCCAAATAAGGCCCAGCATGTATTAAATTATTAAATGTCCCACAGGGGCCTTTTAGTTTTCTATTTGTTAAGTGTATACATGTTTTCTAATTAACCTGCTGTCATGTTCACTGTTTTTGCCACACTTGACATATATAATAAAGACACAGAAGAGGTGAAACTTGTGAATACTCTTTTATTTTCTTTAAATTTGTGCATCAACTTCAAAGGGTAAACTGTGTGCACTCCGTTTTGTTTTCACAACAAGTTCAAAATTAGTTAAGTGTTCTTTATTAATTTTATTTTTTAAATACATATTTTTCCATTTTAAAACCATTTACACACAATTGCTCAGCACTGGATTCTAGCAGTCTATCAGTAATCAGGGGGTGTAGATAACCATAAGCATCATCAGTAGTCTTCCTCCCTCTCCGTGTGTGTACACTAAGTATTTGTTCTAACCAGTATTATACTTACACTTCTTTCATGTGAAGTAAAAATATCTTTCTTTAAATATGATTCCTTTACATGATAAAAATACTTTCTGTTTTCTTCTTCTGCAAAACAACATGTCACTGATGCTTCCCAGAACTCTCTCACTAAAAGAACTAATTGGTGTGAATCTGCTCCATGGAGGATGTGTGCACTCTCGGTGGTGTTTGTGTGTGTGTTTGTGTGCATATATGTGTGTGTGTGTGTGTGTGTTGGCTCTATCTAGTGTCTAGGAGAGCCTCCTGAACTCCCAGCCTGAAGGACCCCCCCCCTCTCTGCGTTTGATTACACTCTTCATGGTGCGTTTGTTTTGATAAAAATCATTACAAAATGTTGATTCTCTTCGTAAAAAAACACGTTTTCATAGAAATTGCATTTGCACAAGTAAATATGGAGCTTTACTACCAAAGAACGAAATCAAAGCCACATGAGTACAAAATGAAAGTGAAGACTTGACACAGAGCAAATGGTGGGAAACTGTGTACCCATACAGAGGTAAAGTGAGGTGTGTTCACGGCAGTAGTGAAAATCCAGTCCGTATAGATAATAAATAAGGGGTCTCATAAATAAAACAATAAATACTTTGAATAAATAGAGTTTGTGTTTTTTTGTTTTGATTGCTATGGATTTAGACTTGGTGAGTTGTGCCCACCCCATTCCACGGTTCCTCCTTATTAACATTAAGAGTGTGTTCCTCCATAGGATCGTTTTTTAAGTGACTACTGGCTGATACATCGGCAGCTCACTATATTGCCTCTACTCCATCCTCTGCTTGAACTTCCCAATATAACCCCCCTCCCCTCCCCTACATTAAAGACTCAAAGGGTTAGTACTCTGAAACACAAATAAATGATATCACTTATTGCCTGATAGATGATATACAGTATATCCGTTTTGAAGTCGATCAATATCATATGTGACTGCCTCTCTGTACATTTCGCTGCAGAGTCCGCCTTCATCTTCAGGGCTTCGGGTTTAATTCTAGAGAGCTGAACTTTTGAAAATAAATAATCCTGTACAAACTTTTCTCCTTAATCCCCCAGTAAGCATCTTTTATAAACTCATAATCTCTGAGATGCTCTAAATGCTGCTCCACCAGCTTCTTTAGCGAAAGACTGACTGAGCAGCAGCTAAATAAGATAGGTCCGATTATTTTCCTTTTTTAGGGGACCAGCTTTGTCCCAACTTAAATGTATACCCATTCCTTCTCTCTCTGACTCCTGGGTTTCAACAATCCTGGCACCTGTAAGAGTACTGAGGTAACTCGCTGACATTTCACCCAGGTTCAAGTTATTTCCACAGGAAATATTGTTAAATCTCTTATCCGTAGCTATTTATAAAGAAACATGTTGTCAATATACTCAAGCAAGCACCTCCGGAATAACCCAACTGTCCACCATTAAAACCCCCCCTTACCATTTACCCCCACCCTTTACCCCAGTGTCTCTGCAAACCTCCTCGCTGCAGGAGAGAGGGTGATAAAGTGATTGAGGATCCCATTTTAGGCCATGGTCTCTTTCCCTGGGAGTCTGCGGTCGTTGAAGGTGTGCATGTTGATGACCTCCTCTGTTTTCACCATGGCAGGGGGCTGGGGCTTGTGTTTGAGCCGGCGCTGGCACTTGAGGGAAACCCGCAGCTCGTCCACCATCGCACTGCAGAAGGACCTCTGCGTAGGAAAAAGGAGAACAGAATGGGTTTCAGGCTGCTTCCCCGGTCTAAATATTATGGGCAAGTGAACAGGCCTGTTCTCCCTGAGGGCAGCCTCGTTTTGTAGCCCCCC
>NW_011336716.1:0-15159 GCF_000735185.1 Notothenia coriiceps | reverse complement strand
ACACCACTGCAGCTTAGAAATGCCAAAGGGGAAAATTGTGAAATATACAGTGTATCAGGCTGGGAATGGAGGGAATGCTGGATGGAAACATGGTAAGAGGAATGATGGAGGGAGGTGCAGGTCCATAGGCTGTGTAGTAGAGTGGAAGGTGTGAAGGAATTACAATAGTGTCAGAATACATCAGTGGTGAATATGTGGTTGTTGCCGCACATGCAAGGCTTTTGATGGATACAGTGTGTGACATATTGCAAGATATTCTTCATTCCAACATCAAATGTTTTACTTGTTGGACATTGGACAATCTGTAATGTTTAATGCATGTCAGTAGTATTTTGAATGTTTATGTGTTTCATATTCTTTGGACGGCTACTATCTGGTATACACTAGCAATAGCCAATGTGTCCCATAATATCTTTCCACATCAGAACAATGTGAGGTTGTTTCTTTTTATCTCAGAACTCAGCGTCAATATTGGAAAGTTCAGCAAAATTGCCTTCAATGAGTCTTTAGCCATGCTAGCTATATAAATGTAGGTATGGCCCCATCATCAGATCAGGACTTTTGTTTTGGTTCATTTTCTTTGGTTTGTGACCAAGTACGTGAAAAACTATTCCTATTAACCTCAACTTTACTGGTGGACGACAAACTGTTGCTCTCTGCCAACAACAATTCACATCCCACACATGAAGATACGCAATCTTCAACCTTACATTACATTACATGTTACTTGTTAGACGCTTTTATCCAAAACAAGACGAAAGTCTTTCTCTTGTCTGCATCCCCTTAACAATTGTATGTTTTGAGCTGTACTGTACCCAATATACAAGCTGTTAATAAACTTTTAAATCAATCAATCAATCAAAGCGACTTACATACTCAATACTGTGGGCAATCCCCCCAGGAGCAATTTGGGGTGAAGTATCTCAGGGACACAACGACATGCTGATTGCAGTGGGGTTTGAACCTGTGACCCCCTGATCCGAACACCAACGCACAACCCACTGTGCCACACACCTCCGACATCATGAGGATACGGCCCATTCTGACCCAGAAAGATTCACAGGTTCTTGTTCAGGCTCTTGTAAACTCGCACCTTGAGTACTGAAACTCCCCCCTGGCTGGTCTGAGCTTATCCAGAATGCTGCAGCCCTCCTGGTCTTCAACATTCCTAAGTTCTCCAGCACTACACTGCTCCTCAGCTCCCTTCACTGGTGACCAGTTGCTGCATGAATCCGCATCAAGACACTGGAATTGGCCTACCATGCTGTGAATGGATCAGGTCCTTTCTACATCCAAGACATGGCTAAACCAAACACTCCAGAGTGTGCACCTGTAAGTCTACCCGTCTTACGTTGGAGACTGAAAACCCACCTGTTACCACTGCACCAAGGCCAATAAAAACAGATGTCTCATTTCTGTATGTAGAATTTAATATGGTTTAGATTATTGCTACTTTAAAGCTGTATTTTTCATTGTTGATTGCAGTTATTGTACGTTTCCATGGATAACAGCCTCAGCTAAATAAAATGTACTAATGAGCTAATGTAACATGGACAAAGAAGATATTGAACGTGGTATACAATATACCTGCTAAACATTGTCATTGTAAGCATAATAACATTGATATTAGCAATTAGCTTATTTATAGTAAACGTATAATGCAAATATTTTTAAGATAATTTATTCCTATACTATAGGCAAATTGCAACCCACATGAAAAAAATGCAGCTATTGCAAATATAAAGTTCATAAAAAGTCCTGGTTGCAGGTAGAAAATAGCAAACAATGCAGGTTTTGTAATTGGACGTAAACTCTAGACTCATAAATCACATTCCTACCGCTCATTGTCACATGTCAGTGTATTCCATTCAACACAGGGTTCTTTTCTGCCCACAGGAACACTCAGCAAGAGCCGCAGACATAATGATGATTAGAGTGGAGCCTTTTTTCATCAAGGCAAATCAGGACATTTTACCTTCTCAAACCTTCACACCTTCACTCCACTCCTACCCTATTGTTTAAAAGAGCAAACTGACCAGGGCTGGAACCCCAGGGTAGGATTGATTGGTACAACTTAGTATGTGACCTATCAGAAACTACTTTGAATATCAATGCATACACACCTGACAGACGAACAAGGTTCCTCTTTTCATTGTGTGACAGTGCTGTCCTGAAATTGCATCTCTGTGTCATCATGTCTTGTAGTGTGGGCATAGATAGTTTCCAAAAGTAAAAGAAAACCCGACAGGAATACAGCAAAGTCTACCTACTGATGCTCTTTTCACTGATAAGGTCATAGTTAATGATGTGATACTGCTGTTTGGAAGTACAGTAGGGTGCATTTAATATGACTGGAAATAATCACAACATTTAATTCCAGAAACAATGAGAACTATTTAATATCCTTTCATCCATCCACCCGGATCTCTTTCCTACATAGACCTTCAATGCTGTCATTTTTCAAGGTCTGTTTTAAAACAAAATCTGTAAAACAACATATTGTAATGTGAAGCAAAATAGCAATGACAATTCCACTGGATAATTAGCCATGGATTAAAGTTGATAAAACTGGCAAGTAAACCAGTTGATACATACTAATCAGAATTATGCATCAACTGTTATTCTCTAGTGTTGAGTAAACTGAGTAATAAATCACTTCATCATAAAATATACATGTGAATACAGATTTAAATGTAAATACTGCCGAGTGCAGCTTTATCAACATTCTGTGATTATCACCCAACATCTGGACACATTTCACCATATACAGCCTGACTGGCAATGAATACAATGAATACGTAGTCAATTCAGAGATTCATATATAATTGAATTATTAAATGTTTCCACATTCCGTGCCACCCGTTAAAGAGAATCAGATTCTCAAATGGAATGTTGCAGCTGTGATGTTCAGACTGTGAGATCTGAATTCTCTCCAGGAACATGAAAATGAGACACATCTTAAAAAAAAATTCTGAGCGGGATGTGGTGATTGAATACTGAGAGAAATAACGGTCTGATGAATTGCGTCTGACAACGTGTTTTGCAAGAATATTTCTATAGAGAGCATGACTGGATGTTTGGAGAATTAGGAGAACTCCCTGGCCAGACGGTCGGTCTAGACTGTGACACTATGAATGTGTAAATAAACAGAACTGTCTGATGTCAGCAAGTCTACTTTTAAACTGGTAGTGAGTCCTATCCCGTATCAAGCACTTTTGATCCCACATTCAAATGCATCAACACACGTTCAGTGCATAGAGTGTGTGGCTGAGCAGCGTGAAAAACAATAGCAGCACCGGGGAGATAATGAGAGAAAGACAAAGAGCGGATCATTACATTGGGAAAGACCCTGGAGGAAAATTCAGCTTGATATTAGTGAAAAAAAATGAATATATAAAAAAAAGAGGGACATGGTTTGTGTTTAAAACTATGCAGATTTTTGTATTAATGAATATTTACTCCTGTAGCATAAATTATGGAAGCGCAATTTGCTTATGCTGGAAGCTAAAGACACTTAGCTGTTTGTTTGTTTGTTTTAAATGTTGGTTTGTTGAAGTAGTTTTATGTTAACAGTAAAAAATGTTCTACCAAATGGCCCTGTGTTTATTACATTACCTGGTTTTGCTTAATTTGCTTTGAAGGCTGCAATAATGATTTTAGGTTTAGACAGTTTTAGCCGATCATGTTAAGTACCTTATAGGTTTTTTCATCATAAACTAGGGTTAGCAGGATACATGCTCTTTGTCGGGTAGTGACTCACGTAAATATCCACTCAGGAACACGAGGCGCCAGCTGAACTAAATCTATGCACAGACACAACCCCGGCAGGCATCTCCACATGTGCGTAAACATACTCTCAGTGAGCCTGGTGGGTTTTACAGGCCCATAGAACACCATCACTTATTGATGCACATTGTATTCCATCAGACTGAATATCCTTGTCGCTGCATGCTTAATTAAACTGCTGTTTCTTCACATTGTCTCCTCTTTTCTCATAAGCTACTGTGGCACACTGAGTGTGTGTGTGTGTGTGTGTGTGTGTGTGTGTGTGTGTGTGTGTGTGTGTGTGTGTGTGTGTGTGTGTGTGTGTGTGTGTGTGTGTGTGTGTGTGTGTGTGTGTGTGTGTGTTTCCAGTTAAAAGCTGTTTAATGTAGCTAACAAAGTGTTCAGTTTTATTTGAAAGCCATGATTAGTACTTGGGCCCAGTGTATACTTATCTTTATTATAGTAACATACAAATTAGAAGCAGACACAGTGAATGTGGTTGGTTGTGAGGTCTTCCAGTGTGTATAATAATCCCTCAGAGGCTAATTCAGGGACTTACCTAAAGGCCAGACCTATCTTTGCAATTAATCTTCCTCTGACTATTGATGGTGACATTCATGGATAAAGCCAGAGTTGAAATGCAGTAGAAAATTGACACCTTTTTGCAATTGATTCAGAGATGATAAATCATTTTAACATCAGGAAATCTATACCACATTGATTTTAAGACAATAGTACACTTACAGTTGAAGCTATAGTGGGTATTATTACAAATACTCTTTAAATCCATACAGCAATAAATAAATAAAATGGTCTGGCAAGAAAAGAAAAGAAAAGAAAGAAAAATCTGAATCCATTAAATCCTTTCATTCCACTCAAGTGAAATGATTTTACAACATGCCTGTCAAACTGTCAAATGACCTGATGCCTATCTGCACGCACTCTGCCAGGACACTCTTCCACTTCCACTAGCTACCTTAACATATGTGAAAACTAACAGCAGCCATGCAGCCAGCAGACATTGCTTCTGAGGGAAGATGAAGTAATGGGTTGTCAGTGTTGCCAACTTTTTCACTAGATTTAGCAACTTTGTAGCAAGTGTTTGTTGCTTTATTTGGAAGAGATTTGGCAACATTGGGCCGAGTTTTAAATCTCTCGCTTCCTCTTGCTGTCTATCATCTCCCTAGCTTTAAACCTCCTGACAACTGGTGCTTTAGTTGCACCAATCAACATGCTGCTAACCAAGTGAAAAGTAGAATGGATTTTATTATGCTACGATTCACCAAAGTTTTGCACATGGTAAATCTAGCTGATAGTATAAACCAAAACAAATGAAATGTACCCACTATCAGGCCCGCCCCTCCCTACACGCAGATCACGCAGACTGCGTGGCTCCTCATTTTGCGGAGGGAGCCTCATCTGAATCGCAAATGCACCCCAATTAGGAGTGCCGCAGTTTTGCTTGCTGCGAGACTCCGGCGCTCGCAGTTCACGCGCGTGCTCCACTACATGCGGAAACGACAATTGCAGTAACAATGCAACTGGTGGGACATAAAGGCAGTATTTTATATTACGTTTACCATACTATGTTTTGTTAAGACAACCTATTTGAATAAATCAAGGCTGAAGCTGTATTCATCTATGTTTTTTAGCAACCAATGACAACTCACATGCCACAAGTTAAATGTTGTCGGCCATTTTACATCAACTTGACCTTTTGATTATGACAAGAAATATCAGTCAAGACAAAAATGTAGGTCTCTGTGAACCTCACATTAGGTGAGGGTGCAGGTTCAGCCTGTTGCTACTCTGAAGCTACATCCCAATCTGCTTGGGAATCACATACATCTGAACATGTCTCTCAGACATCAATTTCCATTCCAAAATACATATTCATCTCTTTCTCAGCCTTGCTTTGATTTCTATCAACCCTTAGATAAAAATAACTGTATCTTTAACTGCTAAATGTTCCACTATGTTCACCGTCTAGTCACTAGATTACGGCGTAGATTAGCTTTATTTTGTGCCTGCTGCTGCTTAAAAAACTTGAGTTGAGTTATCAATAAACGAAAAAAAATGTTAATTACATTTAGTCAGTCAAACCCTTTTTAAGATAAAGTTCATTGGAACATTAACAGTGAAATTGGGGTGTTAAATAGGGGCCATTGTTTAATTTGTACAATAATTATCACATTTAGGTCTAACAATCATTTGTTGATGTTCAAATGCTACACTCAGCTCCTTTAAGTTGACTTTTGTAAAACTTTTGTATCATATCAAACCTCCATCTCTGTGGTTTTTGCAGGCATCTTCTATATAGTGCTACTACTACTACTACTACTACTACTGTATGTTATGCCCTGCAGCTAACACAAGAAATGCCTACAAATGTTTGTCACAGTGTGACTGCTGATAATCTAAACCCCAACATGCTGGCTTTTCATAATATTGATTCCCCCCCTGTAAAATTAAATGGCATTGCAGTTTTTTTTGCCAGTAAAAGCTGTGTAGCTGCAGGCTTTGGGGAACACTGGTCCACTCCGCTGGCACTCAGGGGACACACTGCCATCATGGCTGCCTACTGCTGGCAGCCTGGATTGATGGCCGCTGCTTAGGGTCATTGGATTACAGAGTTTTTATGATGCTCAACAATCAGCCGCAGCAATATGGGATCGCTCAGAGGAAGGGGCCTGCCTGCTTTGAGGACAACGGAAGGGTCGTAAATCTAATGCTGAGAGCAGTCATCGAAAGAAAAAGGTGAATTTAGTCAATGTCATTATTTACACAGGCCTGATCTGATACACTTAAATAATAGTTAATCAAACTGTGTATCATGAAGACATTAACGGGTACCAGTGTACAGTTGGTGTCATCTCGTTCTATATGTCTTTTATAGCTGCAATAATCCAAAAGTAATCAGACAAAGGTCATTTATGGAAGTCCTGTTTAGAAGGTTAATTGTAATCTGGAAAATGTATTTTCTAAATCCAGCATATAGGAGGTCTTACCTGTGAGAGTTAACTAATGGGCTCTGGTTAGTTTGAATGGAGAAGGAACAGTTGTGAAGCTGTGATCAGATGGGATTGGGCGCGGTGCTGTAATCCTACATTTACTCTGTGTCGGCATAAATCTTTAATGATGCCACCCAGGGAAATTACATGTCCTTCGGCAGACCAGCACTTCATGACTTACACACAAATCCAACATCAAATTCCAAGTCAGGGAGTGTCTGTCCAACATGTAGAGAAGCTAAACATGTAAACCCCGACCACCAGGCCAACGGTCAGCCAATGTCGGCTTTCCATGAGTGTTGGTTGCCTTACTTACTTTGTGTCCTGCACCATTTCCAAAATCGACATTTGTTGGCTTCTTTAGCATCTTTAATATATTTAGCACGTTTATTTGATCTAGCATGTTGAATTCACGCCAAAGCCATATCATGTTTTTTTTTATTGTGGGTTAGGGTAAGGGTTGTGGTGAGAAGGTTTGATGTAGAAATAACAACAGCCTGTTGGGCCACAGCCCTAAGTTTCTGAATTTCCATTTTGAAGTACTACCTACCACCGCTTGCTGTTATGTAAGCAGAATCTACAGCGAGTTGATCATTACTGCGAAATAAACCTCGACAGGGTGAGCAGGATCTAAACTAGTCACCTAAGATGGAATTTGTAAACGTTGCATTCACAGAGTGATTTAAGCCTTCTGACCATTAAGGGAATAACAACTAATTGACCACAGCTGTTATTTAACTTACCAGACGTCTTTCTGCGGATCGATATGACTGAAGAATAAAATGGTCTGCTATACCTATAAACAGTCTGCTTAAAGAAATAATAGACTGCATTAAGTCAAAGCTGACCACAATGGATCAGAACAAGTATTCAACTAAACCGTGTCGAATTATTTGCTATCAGAAAGACGCAAAACCTACTTGCTGGTTGCCGTTGGCTGTAGTCTTTGTCATGTATTCAAGAACAACCTTTTGGCCCTGATACAGGCGACGTGAAACGATCCAAAGTACCCCCAAGGAGGCACTTTTTTTAGTGCCCGTTTGGTTTGTCAATAGCCGCGTTCACACTGGAGTACTTTTCCCCGTACTTTTCCCCTTTAGTTCCCTTAGTACCCCTTATGTTGCGTTCACACCAAGTGCCCCAGTTCTGATTGGCTGGGTGAATTGCAAACCACGCCCCGTAAAACTCTGAAAAAGGTTTTGTGAAGCCGCCATTGTATTTGTGGCATTAGCATTATTAGCATTAGCATTAGCCCCGCGCACCAATGGAGAGAGAATAACTTATGGCAACACAAAAGAAAACATGGGAGCGGTGGAGATGAGGAGTTGTCGGCCTTCTGGCAATTTACTCGGAAGGCTTCAGTAGAAGCTGCTGGGAGTCCCAGCAGCTTCTACTGAAGCCAGTCCCCAACTCCGGGGACTTCCGGCCGGGAACTTCGGGTGGCAGTATACGCCGTGAAGTTGTTTGCAGCCTGCCAGTAAACCCAAAGCAGAAGAAGACGAAGTGACGACAGCGGCTCATTTGCGTAATCTTACCTCAGGGAAAAGTACTCCGGTGTGAACGCGATTGGTACTTAGTGCCCTGGGGTAATAAGGCTTTTGATGGTGTAGCAAGTCTCGCTTTGCTTTTGCTTCCTGTAATGTACCTGTGATTAACTTCTAACTTTCTACAAACCATAATACTTCTTTAATATTAACCATACCTTAGCTTTGTTTTGCAGAGATTATAGAAAGCTTGAATTGTTGAATAATGGCATTAATACTGAAAGAAAATGGTTTGAAGAATTGTCCATTATTGACATACTTGTCTGGCCAAAGATACACAGAGGATCTTCTAGATTTTAGTGAATGAAGGCTGCATTACTTTGTCTCCTGCCTTTGGAAATGGATAGTCCCATTGGTCTGTTTTAACACTGATATGAGACAAAGCTATGGAGTCCAGGAGGTTACGGCTATATATGTTTCTGCCTCTAAAGCAGCTCCTCCTCTGAGAAATCTTTGAAAACGTACAAAAACTTGCCAAATACCTTAGACCAACCACCTGTAGACTTTTCCTCTGCGCACAGACATCTCTACTCATGCATGTATGTGTGCATCTAAATGCATGCAGGCATGTTTGTGTGTGTTTGTGCTGGATTGATGAGATGGGTTCCTCACACACAGCTGGTGGTCCCCGCACCCCAAGAGCCAGGTTAGTCTGCAGCAGCCTCAGCAGCAGGCAGGAAGAGAGGAAAAAGCAGCAGCAGAAGGAGGAGCGGGAGGAGGAGGAGAGGGAGAAGGAAGCGGAGGAGGAGCTGAGGGAGGGGGGGCAGGAGAAGAGAAAAAGGAGGTAGAGGAGGAGGAGAGGGAGGAAGGGGACAACTATGGTAATCATGGAAATCTGACAGACTAGCATGGAGATGACAAAGAAATGCTCCATTGAAGGTCAATGAGGCATGACATTTAGTTGAACATAATGGAGTCCAAAATTAGCTCTCTAAAATATCTTACTTTGCTTAAATTACAAAAAATAACTTTAAAAAGAAATGAGAAGGAAAACAAATCTAACACTGTCTCCTTCGCCTTGACTGTGCTCTTCCTTTGATACCAGGCATTACGGAGCAGTGGTTAATACTTCCATCTATCCAAACATGGTCAAAACGTGAAAACCACCTTACGCACTTAATGTAAATTTAACTTTGTAAATACAAAAAAAACAGTTTGAGAAATCCTCTTGTTTGCCATCTTACCCACAACCAGCTGAGATTGATTTGGATTTCTGGAGGTTCAAGGTGTGTTTAGGCTATAGGAAACTAGCTAGCTAGCTGAAGTAGCTTTATAGGAGCTAGCTTAGCTCCTTCAAAGCAAACGCTGTCAACATGTTGTATGTTGTTTACCCAGAAAACCAAGATTTAGATGACTCCTGCAGTCACAGTCTGGGTGGCAAGCTTGCCTGCTAACAAGATATGAGAAATAGAATAGAAATGCATTTATGGAGGTTAGCGAAAAACACAGCGTTTCTCATTTTAACTGGAATAGTTTTTTTGTCAAAACATTTTGGTTCGATGTCATTTAGGTGATAATTAACCATTCAGATTTAGAAAATATGTTCAGTTTATCAATTCATTTTGCAATAATTCCTTGAAAATTCAATCAACATTTTGTAAATTGTGAGGGACTGTTAGCGGGTGGAGATTGATCATCTGGTGCTGGCCTGTGAGGTCAACATCTATTGTCCAGGTTACTAAGAAACATTTTAACTC
This sequence comes from Notothenia coriiceps, assembly GCF_000735185.1. Lineage (NCBI taxonomy): Eukaryota > Metazoa > Chordata > Actinopteri > Perciformes > Nototheniidae > Notothenia > Notothenia coriiceps. Next base: position 5,142 of record NW_011336716.1, on the reverse strand, counting down.
GATCTTTGGTTTCAGTTCAAATTAACAGTTTGCTCCCAGTCAATACATTTCTTTTGTAAATGCATATAGCCTAAAATCCTGTTATATCTAATGACATGTTCTTGTAAATAAGCATTACAGAGATGATAGTGTCACCTGAGCCAGGCGGAGATATGATGTCTGGAAGAATGATCACAAATTGAGTGTACTGGGAGAGACTTATGATAATTTCTCCAAAGGATACTGATGGACCTGTGGCAAGAAACTTTATTTAAAGTTTGGACACCTACTATTTCTTGTAAGGCAGTTATAGTTTGTAAAACCAAAGTCCCTAGGAAGTATTATGGATATTCAAGCACGGTTTCGTAGTGGCCAAACAGTGGGATTACAACTTCCATCTGTCTAACGTCATTGGGCCCAAAAAAACGTTTTCCCATTGATTAACATTGGGAAAGAGATGTGTTTAAATCTGCGGAAAATTGCAATTTGAATAGTTTTTCACTTTTGATCTTTACAGTCTTTACAATACACTATGCCAAACAGTTCCCAGAGTAACCTCTGTAGTAGGTGCACAGACATTTATTGGATTTATACTCTTATCTGTTTATGGATTTGAAGGCAAACATGAATATTTCACAAACTTCTGTAAAGAAAACATGCGAGCGTGTAGCAGCGATGATGAAATGTACTTAAATATTGTACAGGGAACATGATTGAGGCAAGAAAATAAAAGTGTCATAGTCATGGATTAATCAAAATGACAAGCCTAAAGAAGTATAAAGTTGGTAAAGTTATCAAATGTTTATTAATACTTTCATTAAAATGTTTAACAAGTGTCTTTAACAATACGCTCATCTTGTGGCATTACAATTTGTTTAGTAAATGCAGTAATCTCTCAAACATACTATATTTCAATAACATGTCTATTAAACCTTTATACAACTATTAACAGTTGCTCTACTGTATAAGAGGCTGTATGGCTCATCCATTTATATTAATGACTAGCTGCTATTTTTGCTCCTTTCTTATGTCACAGAAGTAATTATAAAATGCAAATTACAGGGTGTGCACTATCAAGCATGTGAAACACAACAAAGAGATGCTTAGCACCACATTTTTCAACTTGACACGTTCAGCATCATGGTTAGAAAACAATGTAAAAGTAGGTGGTATTCAATTATGTGGAGTCTGGAGCAATGAAACTAAAATATATGGTTGATTTTCACAATAAATAAAAAAAGATAATTTCACAGATTGGCCTGATAAAGATTAGCACTGGACTGTGAGATGCACAAACTACACATCATAGTGGATCTTATTTTTCTAAATGGATATATGGACTAAAATCAGGCTGAGGTTAGGGTTGGACACACATCTTGTCTTCTTAATTATTGGCTTTTTAAAAAAAAGTATTTTAAATCAACAAGTCTGAGTCATAATCAGCTGTTATAATTGTTATCGTCCAGTCCAAAACTGTACAAAATCTTTGTAAATTATAGTTGTATTGTATAATTGTTTTCTGAAACATCCATACATGTATTCCTAGAATGTACTCTTTTGGAATATAGGTGTGTGTTTAATAGGGGAACATGTCTTTCATGGCCACAATACTTACTTTGTACCCAACTGTGGTAACCTACGTATGTAAGCACCTCTAATTCAACTTCTACCATCAGAGTCATAGGACTGGTTAGTACAGAAAGTTTATATCCCCAGCAATAATGTCTTACCTTTTGTTATACTGTAACCCTAACCCTAACCCTAACCCTGCTGAAAAGGGGTAAGCATTGCTTTTGGTTATGGATGCTCGTATTGATTGGGCACCAAATCATTTTGCCTAAAGATTTTGGCTAATCTGCTGTCCACTTTGTAGTTCATTTAGTGTGTACGCAGGAAACAGTAGCAATGTGGATTTGGTGTACAACATAGTTCATGCTCTCTCTCAATCCAACAGTTAATATCTGCTATTTGAAAACTGTAATCATGACCTTTATTCAAACTCAGCAAGAATACAACCTAAGCTATACCTTAACCATTGTTTATTTCTTTAAATATTGTGGTTTACATAGACCAGAAGCTATATCTGGAATTAAGAATCAGAAATGAAGCTTCAGGTTTTAGTGGAGAGCTTTGGTCCTCCATGATGGGATAAATAAGTATTTTCAGTCAGAAGCGTTTTTTTTAGCACACGAGCAGCTTCTAAACAGCTTTCGAAAAATTGGAAGTTGAACCCTACTTTATTCTACTCTATGGATACTTTTATTGTGTACAAACTAATTAAATCACTGTGAGCAATCCAAAGCAAACATGTCCCGTTGTCAATTTCTGCCCACTTGCATGTGCTCCAATCCAGGGTATGTCCACATAGCAGAGTGCATAACATGTGATGGTGGGGGCATTTGTGCGTGAAACAAAAGTGCAAGCAATGTGTTGTAGAAGGTTTAAAACAGGGGGGTATGTTGTCAATTGAATGAAGAAACCTTGAGAATGTAAAAAGACTATCAGTTCTGCCTGTGAGGTGCCTGCTGGGTCTATTTATCCTTTCCGTCTTTATTTACCTCGCTCTGAATAGATGGATTACATTGTGTAGGAATTACCGTGTGCTGGAGCACTGCTGCTATGGAGCTCACCCTCATACTGTACATGCTCCATTATAACCTGCTCCATTATATTGTTGGATGAACAAACATGTTATTATGTTTGGGAACACTGATGCTTACATGACTGCCTGCTCCAATCTTAAAAAACACCAGTGGAAGTACCACCAATCACCATGTACCACACATGGTGTACATTATATGATGCTTGAGGGGAACCGTACTGACAGATATGAAAAAACGGACAATAAGCTTATCAGGGGCAGATTATATTTCTCTGAAGCACCATATAATGTCCCCTTGAAGTGTTTTGCCCACCTACATTTCCTGTTGTATATTTCAGAAATATGTTGGTTTGCTGATGCTATGCCTGGGATTGTCCTGCTACATTTGACCAGTCTTCTATTTGGCCATTCCTCTGAATGAATTCATACTTGAGTTGCGCAGTTGTTCATGCACTTATACAATGTGTTTCTTCAACGTGAACACAACATTGAAAATGCAAATCTTGAATACGAAAATCATGTACATACCCTTTTTCTGGGATCTGAATTCTTATTTCACCGTTAACACCAAGATAACAATTTCAATTTCATACAAAACAATTTCTAATTGCAGTTAAAAGAGTTTTACTTTTATTAACAACAGTAATCCATGTTTAAGACTTATTGCACATGTGTAAATCGTTTTTTCCATTAAGAAAACATATTTATCCAATATTTGAACAGATTTAATCAATATACACATTTTTTACGCATCTTATTTTGCACAACTGTGTAGAGGGAAACACTTACATAAATATAATCATCATCTAAGATGTTTTAGATGTATTTTCTTCAGAAATGCCTTTTCACGTTCACTTTTTAATAATGGTAATAGAATGATATCATAGACCCATAAGCAGGTAAACATTACTGTGATAAAGCAACATGAGTAAGCCTGGGGCCATGGCCTTCACAGTATTTAAACTATATGTATGTTTTATTACATGTTAGCATATCTGAGTGTTTTCACTGTTCATAATGACACGCCAGAGGCATCTGTTCAATCGATACAGGGTGAGTGGGCCACGCTGAACTCTGTACAATCAATGCATCAGATGTAAGAGGAGGCTGTTTCTGGACTCTCCAGGATAAGTGGCGTGGAGCTTCACAGAATATAATTAATGCTTATTTTTTCTAGAGAGACAGAACAACATGCATACTGTCTATTTAAACTATCGGATAACTGTTCTTTGGGTAATCTCCCTTTAAATATTGTATAACATTTTTGAACTAGATATGTCTTAAAAATCAATACACGCCTCTGACAGTTTGACATTAGAGTATATACAAAAAGCTTCCTAAAAATGTTTTGATTAAGTTGTATAAAATGATCTAGATATACTATATATAGCCTACTAAGTTAACATTTTGTGCAGTATTTAAACTGGTCAGCAGCGTATAACATAATGTATACAACTTGTATATAAGTCATGTGCTTATGCAGAAAGTTATAAAACTATTAATTCAGTACGCAATATATTAACTACCTTATTATGTTTTTTTAGAATGTGCATTTTCTTAATCTAAAATAATGTAGAGTTCCTTCTGTTGTGTTTGTTTCTTATTTGTCTCCACTAAAAAAGACATGGCTTTCTCCACCTCCAAACATGATACATGTATATTGTTGGCATGATGCCGCTCTGTCCACAGTAATGACTAACAATGATGATACAAATAAATAAACACAATAAAAGTGTCACATTTGTTTTATTTATTGGCATAGCTTAATGCTAGCAGTTAGCTTTGAATGTGCTTCTAAAGTGCTTCTACTGTTTCACCATAAGTCTTTCAGCCGAGTATAAACTGGCTGCTATTTGATCTGCTAATGCAAAAATCACTCATATAAAAACGTCTAAGTAAATATATCCTTCAACTGTGACAAAAATGAGTAAACATTTACAGTGTCACGTTTGAGGACATACGTTATGTACAAAATGATTAATTTCACACAACATTTGTGTGTATTATAATCCATTGTATCAGCTGCATCTATATGAGACATGGTTTAAAATGAGTGAAGCAGTTTAAATACTAAACCGTGACTTTAACTGAATGTATTGTGTCAACAGATTTCACATAACATCAGGTTAGTTGAAAGCAATAATATTAATTTCAAATATACAATGTTGGGTTCAACTTAATATTATTGACCTAATGTGAAATTTGTTGAGAAAATTTACATTTATTGAAAGTCAACGTTTCAGTTTTTGCCGTGTATGATCGGCAGCTGAATAGGTCTGGATTAAGATAGATATTATGATTATTGCCCTACAACAAGTGTATTGAGTATGTAAAACTGAGCATCTATGACAACCTAAGTACATATATCCATGGAGATATTTCACTATTTCACCCATTTTGTATGTTCACTACTTGCCCCAATTATTTCTCTGATGGTGCAGGCGTTTCTACCAGCACATTCTCAGTGTCAGGATGGTGTTGGGAGCTCTAGGGGATGAGCTGAATGCCTCAGATATGCACAGTGAGCATCATTGATAGCAGGATGGAGATGGACAGCAGCA
>NW_011336715.1:0-4174 GCF_000735185.1 Notothenia coriiceps | reverse complement strand
TAGTGTACTTTTACTCCACTACATTTATTTTGTACTATTAGTTACTTTTACAGATTTGGATTAATGATGTGAAATATAATCAACACTTAAATCAGACTTTAGTTCCACCTGGAGTAAATTCACAATCTACCCTGCAGTATACAAAGTCATTAAAACTAGCTGCACCTTTACCAGCTTTAATAACACTTAAAAGCATAAATAACCATAATCAAAACAAATAATATATTATTCTGAAATCGGCCAATCTGCATAATGAGTACAAGATCTGATTACTTCTCCCACAGATCTTTTGGAATCTCTTGGACAAAAAATAATGATAAAACCCCCAAAGATCTATAGCAGCATTAATCTTCTGCAAACACATTTTCATATTTAAATCTGATGTTTATGTTTTTTGCAATAGTCCCTGTAAATATACAATGAAATGGACAAGTCTATCATTTTCTACACTCCACATGGGTATATATATATACGAGTAAGTAAAAATGTTAATACAATGTTGAAGTTCTGTATACATGTCTATTCATTTGTGTGCAGTTTACTATTCAATGTTTGCATGGAACTACTTGATCACAGTTTATTATGACAGACACACAGCATTGCACATGGTCTGGTAGGGCAGCTGGTAGGTCAGGAGCAATGCAGGGTCACTGTTTGGGGGTTTAATAACCAACGTCCCCTCCCCACTAGTTGGTTTTGCACTTAATATTGCGGACTGGGAATGGGAATTTGCAAACGGGTGGAAGTTGGTATGGAGAGGGTGTCAAGGCCAGATTTGAAATTGAGCCAGTGAGTTTAGTCTAGTCTGAGTTTGGTAACCAGCAAGCAAACCATTTTGTTTAATCACATTTTAAGAATGAAGTCTTGTGAATTTTGCAGATTCTTGTCAAAAACATTGATTATTTTAATGTTCCCATTTTGTAAAAAGTGGGATTTTTCAAATAATAAAGCAGGTCTAAAATCTATAAAATACTGTTGTAAAAGGCTTAAACCATGGAGAAATGCAGAAACCTGTGTTTAAAAATGTACCTTTAGATAATCCGCCCAAACTACCTTCGGGTTGTGATTTCATAACTACAATTTGTATAGGTAAATAGTGGTTAAATAGTGCTGTTACAGTCATTCCCAGGCTGCAGTGACAGTGAAGGGACACTGAGGGGTCAAATGATGGAGACTGATGGAAAACTGACCAATGAGAGCAGAGCAGACTGGGGTCTTAAAGAGACAGGCGCTAAAACCGAGTGTTAAAGACAGAGGGTAAATACAGGTTAATTCAAGAAAACAGTATGAGAAAAATAATTTAGTTTTTTGAACATTAAAGCATGTAAACGTTCCTGAAAAAACAAATAAATACAAGTCCTAAAACATTGCATTATAAGTTTCCTTTAATGAAAAGGGAGAAAAGAAAAAACACAATGTAACTTTAAATTATTGTTATGCCGGATACATCAGTTCTCCCAACGTCATGAAAAAACATCTGAAGAAATGTATCCTGAGGGTGAATGACACTAGTTCACTCATACCAATATCTTGGTTCCATAAGATGGCCAAAGGGAACTTGAGTGGTCCAGCTTCGAAGCCCTGTTCAGACATTTGACAGTAACTGGTATTCTCCTTACATGCATCCCACCCATTTGGACTGATCTGGGTGTTTAGGGTTTATGACTAGGATTATAGGTGCTCATCTATCAAACTGCTTTCCACTGCCACCTCTACATATTGTTTGTTCAAAGTATTGATGCTTGACTGTGGCTTTAAAGTGGAGAAAGTGTCTGTGCATCAATAGTTCTTGTGAACTTTTTCCACATTTTGTGGCAAATTCAAGCTTGCAACTATATTGTAGAAAACAGAATTCTACTTGATAACAGCAATATAATAGGTTGCTTTATATACGTGTGTGTATGATGTCTACTATAATGTTTATTCCATTCATTTGAGCAGCCTTTGCTCTCTGCACTATTGCGCTACTGTTATTCTTCTACAATTACAATGTGTATTTATATCAGATACATGAGCATCTCAAAATGGACCAACATTACAGTCTCACAAAATCAAATCATTATGGTCATAGATTGCAATCAACAGAAGACTTAATTGATTGAAGCGTATGTTATTAGATGTTCAAAGTCTGGATACACAGTATCATCTATCCATCCATCCACCCATCCATAACCTTAAAGGGGAAAACACCCCTTGAAAAAAGTACACATGTAAGGCCTGAATAACAAAAACATACTGTAGATTTTTATAATTGTATTATAAATCAAATAAATATAGACAAACTTAAAGCAGGAGTCTGTGTTGATACAACTTTGAGAAGTAAACATAAACCATACTATTAGAACATCAACAATGAAGAGGTAATAGAGACGTGGAATATTTGTCAAAATTGGGGCTTGTTTAACATTTTTGAAAGCATACCACCTTAAACAAATACACAAATTCTTAAGTAAGGCTCTGTTAGCTAATCGACAACAGGAGAGTTGGTTTTACTTCCAGAATGAAGGCAGTATTTGAGCTTCCTCAATGGCTTGGATAACACACTGATCCACAGTTGTGTTATGAGGTATGAAGAATAAGTACAGAGTGTAACAATCATTACTTGTAATGCCGGAGCACATTGCAAATATAGACTTTAAACTGATCATGAAACTCACACCCCTGTTTTACCCTTGCCTTTACAAGACTGTGGAAACAAGCCTCCAAGTGCAAATGTGTGGTAATGCAGTGAGATCTTTCAGGACCTTTACTCTGAGACGATCCTTACCCAAAAACTACTTCAGGGACAATGAAATTCAGGCGGTGCTACCTCAGTTTTACAAGCGTGTCTGACAACTCCGCCTTTAAAGTTACGTAAAAAAGTAATTAAAGTAAGGATACTTAGTTGCATGTGATTAAACAAATATGAAATATAGTTTTATAATCCATTTATGAATACACATCCTTCTAAATACAACACACTTGCCCCTAAACCACCTTTCTAATGAGCTTGTGCGTCTTACAAATCCAGTTATACCTGAAACTACGTGCTTTCCTCATGCTCAATTGATGAAGTGATGACTAAAATTGATTACTGACAAGTAATGGGAAGAAAACCAATATAGGCTACATGACTGACGTGATCACAAGTCATCAAAGCATTCATCACTCTGTACAGCCGTGATGGATCTTTTTTAAAAGGGACATTTGTTTCCTGATGTTAAAAAGAGCTTTGCACATGAAATACCCCACAGAGGCTCCCTGCTGTGTCCGGACCTCTTGCCCAGGCTGAGACTTTTGGCCCTGACCCTTGATCATAAATCGTTTGATTCGACACTGTCGACCATAACATCCTCCTTCAGCGCCTCCAATACACCATCGGACTCTCTGACTCTGCCCTGAGCTGGTTCCAGTCCTACCTGTCTGGAAGAACAGAGTACGGCTCCTTGGGAAATGCGAGGTCCCACACACACCCTGTCACCCGTGGTGTCACCCGTGGTGTCCCTCAAGGGTCGGTCCTCGGGCCCACTCTTTTCACCCTGTACACTCTTCCCCTTGGCCGTGTCATCAGTCAGCATGGAATATCATTCCATTGCTACGCTGATGGCACGCAAGTATATATAAAGACAGACCCTATCCCACATGCATCCTCACTGTCACCATCATCATCACCGTTCCCATCAACATCCTTCAACACCTGCATTGAGGAGATAAAGGCTTGGATGCAACACAACTTCCTGCAGCTAAATAGCTCCAAAACAGAGGCTATTTTAATTGGCACACCAAACCATGTCCAGTCATCCCCCATAACCCACATCACCTTTTCTGGCCAAAACATACCCCTCTCCATATCAGTTACCAACCTGGGTGTAAGATTTGACCAACATCTGACCTTTGACACCCACATCAAACACCTGTGCAAAACCTCCTTCTACCACCTCAGGAACATTGCAAAACTCCTGTCAGAGGGGAGGAAAACAGGACACAGCAGATTGGGATTGTGGTGGAGATGCTGAGCAGTTATTTAATTGTTGCATGTAATTATTATCAGTGGTTCCCAACCGGTGTGCCGCGGCACACTGGGGTGCCGCGAGCACTGTCCAAGTGTGCCGCAAAAAAACGTATTTTTATGTTCCACATTTTTTTCTCACTTAATAAACTTCACTTCATATACACTTTATTTTATTACATGTAC
>NW_011336714.1:0-3422 GCF_000735185.1 Notothenia coriiceps | reverse complement strand
TAGAAGTTCTGCTGTCTGTCTGCAATTTAGTCGGCGCGAGTTTGGGGACTTTTCAGTGTGAACGTGACGTATCAGTAATGCATGACGCAGCAGACCCAGATCCCTAGAGAGAAATCTTATATCTCTATGACTCTGAGCAGACCCAACGTTTCGTTGCTCTGATTGGCTGTAGGTCTATTCAAATTGCATTCGGAGGCATTTTGATCTGACCGCGGCCGCGCTGATATTATAACGCAAAATAATTTCCACACCTAGTGTATAAAACTCCCCCACTACTTAGACTATTCCTTGCACCCCTCTAGCATAAGCCCGAATGGTATCAACCATATTGCGTCAGTAACGTGCACTTGTTGTTACAGCAGGATCAGTTTGTGTGTTGTGGACACGACCGGTAGCTCTTCGCAATCCGTGTTAACAACATGCTTACTTTAACATACTTTTTCATGGTCGGGCTAAGGTAGGGCTAAGCCATTTCTTGGTATGGCTGTAGCCTACCCCAGCCATACCCTGGTGCCCCCACTGACTGTACTTAAGTACAGTTCTCATCTCTGTTCGCCTCGCTGTTGGCACCGCTCACCAACGTCTGGGAGCTGAGACTATATAACAAAAATAACGGAGTAACGCACCATGTAGTAACGGTAACTGAGTTACTGAATTAAAAAAATAACGCGTTACTTTGTAATGCGTTAGTCCCAACACTGCCTTTAAGTAAAGAGAATGTGTACTTTTGCCACCTCTGACAACTAACCCATCTGTTCTTTGTCATTTTAATGCTTATTCATTTTACTTGCTTGTTTTGGACAGTGCTGACCCAATGTCAGTGTTGCTAATGTGAAAGACTGGAAACTCTTCTGCATGAGAGCTTGGCCAGCCTTCAGGTGACCTCTCAGTGAGTGACCCCGCTCATTGGCTGCTAAATCAATCTAATCAACTTCGTCTGTCCTTGCAACCCTGTAACCCTTGGGTGGCGTCATGCTCCATTCGACAACTCACCAAGCATGAAATTATTATTGAGTCCCTAACTGTGAGTTCTGGTATTCTACTGAGCCTCTGTGCTGGCAGACCGGTTTGGTTCTTGGCATAAATCAGGTGAAAGGAGTGGAGCGGAAGGGGAGTATTATCCAGATGCAATCTACTTTTAGACAGGGGGTTAGATGGATGAGGCAGAGATGAGACAGAGATGGAGAATTATTCATCTAGAAACAGAAAGGTTCAGTAAGGAAACAAAATTGAGATTAAAATAAAGCAAAAGAAGGAAGGAACAAAGGGTTGAGGTGTGATAAGAGGTGGGGGGTTAAAAGGCTTAATGACCATTTGCACAGCTCATTGGTCAGGAAGAACAACCTTGGCGAGAGAGGCCAGATATCCATATATCTGGTACTTTATAAGCTTCATTAGCTACCTTATCCATCTGTATCACCTGCCTGCCATTGACACACATCCTCAGTCCTAGCCCCCCCCCAAACCATCAGCCTGAGACAGATGCCTCGATCTACTCTAACGCCAGCTGTCAGCCACAAATGTCTGCCTTCATTCATGAGCAAGTACAGTCGCATAACAGTCATGCCAAATCCATAAAGCATGAGTTGTATTGACAAAATTATTATTTATAAGCATATATCACTGGGTCATAAGTATATATACTGTAGGATATAATATTTTAAATTTCAAGCATTCTATCCTTGAACTGCTGCATACGTGTACCTATAGTTCACTGATAGTTTCCATGAGAGGTTTTATGTCCACTTTCTCACATTGAAATTTACCTTCATAAAATGAGTTTTCACTTCATGCAACACAGAGTTATAACATCAGTCAGTGTTTGTCTTGCCAGGCTGTCTGGCACATCATCAGGTACTTTAACACAGCAAGTAGTAGTGTCTTGTAATAGGGATTGTGTTTTGAACAGGGTATTTCCTCCAGGCTCCTTCCCTTCTGCTCAATGTCTCCCTGTGTGCCTGACTGAAAGAGAAATGTCGTCCTCATCTTATTCTTTTGCATATATGATATATAATACTTGCAGTTCTCTTTAGTTGTTTGCAACTAGAACGTTCCACAAGATTAAGGGCATATTCATCATTTATTGCAGAAATATAATAATATATAAAGGATATCATTGACCTTCCATTCCTCCTATCCATTGCATATGACCAAGTAAATTCTCCTAAAATCCTTAATGGTTTTATCTGATAAAAACCATTTTGTATGATGTTTACGGTTAGCACCAGCCATTAGCACTCTATTACTTCCCTCTCACCATATTACTTTTCACATGAAAAAATATATGCAGGTACTAGAGATAATGTGGATCACAAAACAGAGGGACTTCAGTGTAATCGTGCTGCAAATATCTTCCAAGTATTCTTAATTAAACAACTCCTTTTAGTTCACATTTTGTTCACTGTGAAAAAACACGAAGACAACTGTGGTGGCAAAGAGGAGTGATAAATAAATTAAAAAAAATTCTACTAACCTGAATTCATAAATTATAAGACCTACCTACTTATAATTACTACTGGATGCTTTCATCTGCGTTTATCAAAGCAATGACATCAGGTTTTCTGGTTGAAAATGGGATTCTGAAAGTTGTTTTGGATAGTTATTGTTAGCTAGGCTGCTAGCGATAGCCAGCTGTGTTGCTAACGTTATATGAACAACCCAAGCCCCACTTTTCCCATTGACTAACATTGGGAAAGAGATATATTTTTAAATCAGCGGATACTTTTTTTAACTAAATAAACTACTGAGTGTTAACACTTGTATAGCCCTTATTTGAATCATTAGGTTTTAAAAGTTTTCAAATGCGCTAAAAGCCAGGCATGATGGGTAATTTGCGACGTTTTGCGTTTTGTGAGCGTCAAGCCATTTTGTCTTCATGCGCCAATAGCTTGGTTTCAGTCACGTGACTTCTATGACGCGCGAAATTCAAGTGGAGGTCAGGAAGTGAAAACGCAATCATTCATCAACGCAGGAATCATGGAGGACACCGACTATGTCAAACAATTAAATGAACCTGCACGCCGCAGATATCGTGAAAAAATCACAACACACTCACAATGGTAAGAGCACCAGACATTAGATCACATGCCAATGTGTTTTTAGGTAAATGGTCAAATGTAACTAGTATTTAAGGGTAACAGTTACAAGAGATGGCTAAGCTAATGTTGGTAGCCAGCTAGCTTATAGACTTCTCCATCCTGCTTAAACTTAGCAAATATTCAATGAAAACATATTTTAAGTTTGGGGTTGCAAGTAACTTCAATCTCACAACTCTAAACGTTTCAATATATTCAATGTTGTAGTTAATTATACAAAACATTTCATTGTGATGGTAGCCGGGGCATAGCTGCAATGCTAAATACTTAGCTTACCTAGCTGCACACGAGCTAACGTTGTGTCTTGTAGGCTAACTTAACTGTTAC
>NW_011336713.1:0-4675 GCF_000735185.1 Notothenia coriiceps | reverse complement strand
TCTCGTAAAGATGAATCAATGAGACGGTTACCTGTGCGGCAGGGTGCAAATTCCACAAATTTGGTGAAGTTTTGCACTGAGAGGTAGCAGGTTCCTGTGGCGTCAGAACGGGGGTAATCTTTTTCCGTCCTCCAGGAGTAGAGAGGGGCACAGGCCTGGGGGAGGAGGAGGAGGAGGGGAGAGATTAATGTGGTGAACTTTTAGGTGGGAGGCAAGGAAAGGCAAGTTTATTTATATAGCACCTTTCAACACAAGGCAATTCAAAGTGCTTTACCTTGGTTGCTGATTGGCTAATGGTTACTCAAGCCAAAACATCTTTATGACATCATAAAGTGGCCAAAATCTGATCAGCTCATTTTCAGACAGGTTTTTATAGAAATGGATCAAAAAAGAGAGAGAATCTTTGTTCCTGAAACTTTCAGAGTCTCTTTACACAGAGGGGACACATGTTGATGTAGAAGAGACATGAAGAAGAGGGGACACATGTTGATGTAGAAGAGACATGAAGAAGAGGGGACACATGTTGATGTAGAAGAGACATGAAGAAGAGGGGACACATGTTGATATAGAAGAGACATGAAGAAGAGGGGACACATGTTGATGTAGAAGAGACATGAAGAAGAGGGGACACATTTTGATATGGAAGAGACATGAAGAAGTGGATTTTGCATAATAGGTGACCTTTAAGACGCGTTGGTGGTTAAATCACATCATGTAACTGTTAGAGCAAAAGTGGCACAGCAGATACAAAAATAAAGAGTATTTTCTCATCTCATTACATCATTATTTATTCATTGTTGTTGTTGTTTTCCTGCCGCCTGGACTATTTTATTTATATATTTTCTTAACTGTTTTTGCATATTGCACATTGAAGGAGCCTGGGACTTTATATTTGTAATAATAATAATTCATCTTTACAATATTACAACCTAAAAAAGCTCCAATAACTATAATTACAAAATGTCTGAATGTAAAGGTACAAAATGTAGTACATTTAAAAATACACGTGTTTCTTATTGAGCTTTCTTACCAGCAGAGGCCGCTGAGCATCGATCTGACCTCAGTTTGAAACTTATTAGACTAAACTCAGCTTAGAGGAAAGTAGAGAGCCTATCTCTGCTCTAACAGCTCTCTGGCTCTAGGTGTTGTGTTATCTTTCATATTTTTAACTACAATCTGCTCCTTGAACAGCAATTCAACATGGAAAGTAACTTGGTAGCATACATTTCCTTAACCACTGTGCTTAAGAACACTTCCTATATATATTGTACTGTATATGTATATAGTCTATGGTAGTCTACTTTACCTGAGTACTTCTGCTGCTCTATACCTCTAGTCCACTTCATATGAGACGGATATAATGTACTTTTTACTCCTCTTCATTCAGCTTTACTTTAAAGACAGATTTACTGTATTACATTTGACAAAATCTCAAGCATCTGAGTGTCATTTGGTAACATCCCAATAAATAATTCCTCATTCATGTCGAATAGTAGCCCAGTTAAAGTGTTTATATTAGGATTAAACTAGACTTAATAATAATATATCAACTTGCCAGCGATTGATTTTGCAAATAATAAAATAATCAGCAGCCTTAGTTGTGTGAATCCCATTTTCAAACCAATGCAGTGAGGAACATAATCACAACCATCACAACGGACTGGTTGTCTGTATAGTTTGTGAAGGTTGTGAACCATAAAAAAAAGGCTGTACGTGACGTCATGACGTCGCCGTTTACGTAGCACATGACTCTCAGGACATTAATGGCGGATGCTGTGGAGCTGTTCTCTCTCGCTGCTCTTAAACGGACGAAGCTAGATTGAATTGTCGAACAACTTATTCGGCGACTTAATACTTTTCTCAAGAGGGACGTAACTATTGCTACGCTGCTTTGGTTCAGAAGAATAATAATGTTTCACCGGCTCATAGTCTACCGTTTAGGCCAGCTTCCGGGTTGAAGCACCTTCAACCCGGTATTCTCGACTATTGTGCATGTCTGTCGATGCCTCTCATTGTGGGTTTCTTCAAACGTCTTTCTTTCAACAACCTGCAGGTACCAGCTACTTCTATCATTGTATATGGTCCCTTTAAAAAAGAAATACTGCTACTTAGTTGTTGTTTTTACCATGGTGTACTTGTCTGTTGTTTTTTTCATTCTAGTCTATTGTCTTTACTTTATCTGCACTGCACTTCTGCCGTTGTAATAATGTACGCGTTGCGGGACAAATAAAGGAACTCTGATTCTGATTGTTTTCTCCTTATGGCACCAAACCAGATATTAGCAAAAGCTTACGATATTATTATCTGTCAAATCGTCTGAGGCGGAGAAAAAATACTTTTGATTTTTGAGTAGATCGACTTCCCATCACCATACCCAGCTGACTGATTTAGGCAGGTTGTTTTCACCTAACCCTTATGTTGTATTCGGGTCTCCCGTGACCCGTTTCAAGTTACAATGATATAATAACTACGCTCTATTTTTTTTATCTGAACAAGGCTTCATGATATCCTCCACAACAGCTATATAAACACTACAAAACAGATTTTTACAATTTTAGCATAATTTGTTCACGGAGTCCTCAATTAATGCAGCAGAATTGTTTTTGGGTGACTCGGGGTCAAATTTAGCCCAATCATTTTTGACTTTAGAGAGCCCAGTTTAAGGGAAATGACTGTACCTCTGTAATAAAAAAACTAAAATACAAAATATAAAGTAGTGCAAAAAGTATATATACATGTCAATGGAAGTAAAACAACTGTAGTTGAAATGTTAATCTGTAAAAGAGAAAAAACTCAGGTCTGACACTTTTCTACTGTATGCAATATTTCAAAACGACTTCTTATCAAAAGTGATGAAAAATAGCCAACTCTAATTCAGTTTTTAGCATAAGGCAGAGAAATAGAAGTCACTCACCGGAGACGGTTCCTGCAGTCAGTAGAATAATCATCAGCTCTGTTGTTGGTGAGAATCCCATTTTATTATAAGGGCAGTGAGAAAGAGCCTCAGAGAGTGAGCACTGAAGATGACTGATGGTGAAGCATGTGTTTTCTTCTGCTTTGTTCTGTGTGTTGCCAGACGTTTTTGGTCATCTGTTCACACAAAAACACACCCACACAAATCCAGAACTGTATTATCTCACTTGCACAGATATAACCCCACGTAGTTTCAGTTTGTGATAGATGCGGTTTCAACACCAACACTGTGCAGTTTGTGCTACACCTCTCGGAGTTCCCCACAGATCAGATAAACTAGGGATGTCCCGATCACCTTTTTTTGCTTCCGATAATTTGATTTTGACAATTTGCCTATACCGATTTTTCCCAGTCTTTATGCAATGCATTAAGAGAGAAAAAAAGAAAAAAAGCATTCACACTTTATGTATTTTATTTTTGTCTTATTGTTGTTTTATCTATTTCCTATTTTATGTTTTGTGACAATTACACTGTGAGCACTTTATTTAAACGACTTTTTTAAGAATAAAGGCAGTTTTGTTCAAATCAATTCAAATAGAGTTGATTTAACAAAGCCACAAACAGTTATTTACACACATAGCAAAGACAAATGAGGACATAAAGAAACATTCAGATAAAACTAACCATCAGCCTGTCCAACTAGATCATCAGTCAGTTTGTGAGGATCACCGGGAATACGGAGGAGTAAACCCCCAAAGTGATCACATGACCAGAACTCTGTGTGTTCTACATGAACAGATTAGATCCAGTCTGCAGTCTGAGGTCGGATAATCCAAAAATCAGCTCCTAAATTCTAACCCATCTCCTATTCCTTGAGCTCTGAGTGAAACGTCACAGGGTTAAGGGATAGTGGATAGGAGAATTCAAAAGGACTTAGGAGAAGAGACTGCGGTACTTAGAGAATCCGAATGCACTTTCACTATCTGACGTGTTTATGATGCGCCAGCGGACGTCATAAATGTGCGTCTGCTGCTACATGGATGTTGAAAAAGAACGACAGACTACTGTAAACTCATCTAGAGACTCTGCACCGTGCTCTGATGCTGTTGTTTTAAGCTTTATGAACGTGGACAACAGAGAAACATATTCTTCATGACCAAAGTTGGAATTGAAATAAAAAAGGAAAGTGAAACTTATGCTCGTCACCCTCTCCCTCCGGTCCACATTAATACAAATGATCCCAATACGTATGATTGTATGAACTAAAGATCTTAAAATCAATACAGATGTACAGTGGGGCAAAAAAGTATTTTGTCAGCCACCAATTGTGCAAATTCTCCCACTTAAAAAGATGAGAGAGGCCTGTAACTGTCATCCTAGGTACACTTCAACTATGAGAGACAAAATGAGAAAAAAAAAAAAAAATCCAGAAAATCACATCTGTCTGATTTTTAAAGAATTTATTTGCAAATGATGGTGGAAATAAGTATTTGGTCAATAACAAAGTTCATCTCAATGCCCTTGCTGATGGAAGCAGGTTGTCACTCAAAATCTCACGATACATGGCCCCATTCATTCTTTCCTTTACACGGATCAGTGGTCCTAGTCCCTTTGCAGAAAAACAGCCCCAAAGCATGATGTTTCCACCCCCATGTTTCACAGTAGGTATGGTGTTCTTTCTCATCCAAACACGTCTAGTTGAGTTTTTACCAAAAAGTTCTATTTTGGTTTCATCTGACCATATGACATTCTCCCAATCCTC
>NW_011336712.1:0-5107 GCF_000735185.1 Notothenia coriiceps | reverse complement strand
CCAGAATAAATAAATCAACATTCAATTTTTTATATTGTCTGATTTTGACTAGTTTTGGAGGTAGTTTAATTAATTTGATTTTCCATACTCAATAAACAATTGAATGATCGCTGAAGCAATCCGACATGACAACAGCTTTTAAGATTCTGTCAGGATGTGACACCAGTATCCAGTCAAGCAGAGATTGGGTCCTAAGACTGGTACGAGTTGGCTCATTAATTAGCTGTTTAACATTTAGACTACTGAACAGTTTTTTCTCTCTATCAGATGATTTATCCAACCAATTTTTGTTGAAATCACCAAGCAAGATTATTTCATTTCCGCAGGAAATGGAGTTGATAGTGTCAAATATATGGTTAAAAGACTCTGCAGGTGAAGAAGGTGGCCTATAGATACTACCAATAGTTAAGCATTTACTTTCATGAAAAATAATTTTAAGAAAAATGCATTCAGAATGTAGAGGCTCTATAGAAGTAGCAATTAGCTCAGTCACAAGGTCAGAGGAGACATAAATAGCCACACCTCCACCCCTGCTGCATCTATCAGATCTGTAAAGCAAATAATTTGTGATTTGTAGTTCACTATCGGAAATGTTACTACTAAGCCAAGTTTCAGAGAGTGTGATGATTTTAGGTTTATGTAGAACAACCCATATCCAAAGTAAATCAATTTTGGGCAACAGACTCCTGATATTCAAATGAATGATTTGTATACCCTTTAATTCATCCAGTCTGGAAATAATAGCAAATAATGTTCCTGTCACTTGTTACGCATAAATGTGATTCATGATTGTAAAGATTGCTAGATTCAACCATTAATGTAAAACAGACATACGAAACATTCAAACACAAAAAGAAAAATACAGAAAAACATTAAAAAAAAACCTTTAAGAAGGCCCAGGAGCCCTGGACACCAAATCCCAGAGCATTACCATGAATAAACTTAAGTTTGCCTTAACTTTAAAATTATTTTTGAAGGGAGTGTAAATGGTGCTGAGTCAGTTGTATTTATGTTTGTCCTTTCAGCATGGCAATGAACTTAATAGAAAAATAAATAAAGAATGTCATCTACCTTATTTCTGTGAACTGTTTATGAATTTGAATGGTTCTGGGAGAGCTTTGACCTCCGGCAAGGCGTATTGCACAATCACATACTTCCTGGATTGAAAACATACCAGCCTAGATGGTGGAAATTATTATATTGGTTTTATAAATCTATGTTTGCACATATGAAAATACCTGTAACCTTCTTATAGACTTTTTATTTTATTTTACTACATCGTAAAATGTATTTTTAAAACTTACATGTAATGTATTTGTATCTGCACAAATAAATCAAATCAATCATCGCAGGATGTAGACTTTGGTTTTATTTGCACTCTTGTTGTTTAGTCAGGCAGTAATATGACAGCAGATAGGACCCTGTCAGTGGCATCCAATGTTTACCCACACACAGTTGACCCTCAGGGTCCTGTGTATCTGGTTATCTTCCAACGTTCATTTTGGCCTTTCAGTAGTCACTTATAAACCCAAAAAACGTTAGAATGGTCATATATTTTACTTACGGGTTGCTGTTTGCATACTTTTTATTGCCTGGAATCTTACTTGGGGATTTAGCTTTCCGATGTCCGAGTTGTACTGCGGAGCAACTAGCTTCATGTCCCGAAGTCACAGCAGCATGCACAGAGATAGTGAGGGAGCCGGGCTGTGGCTGCTGTCCAGTGTGTGCCAAGCTGGAGGGGGACCTCTGCGGGGTCTATACCACAAGATGCTCCACTTGGCTGAGGTGCTATCCCAGCGCAGACTCTGAAACACCTTTGGAACACCTCATTGACGGTTTAGGACAATGTGGACGAAAAGTAGACATGGATGAAACAAGTCTGTACCACCAGGCTAAAAATGGTACGTATTTATTTTGTTTTAAGTTGTAAAACCTGCAGTACTCAATAATTGTTACATTAACAATGGATTAAATAATTTAGCACAAACTTCTATTTTGATTCTACAGCTCCAGTCTACAGCATTTTAGCCTGTTTCAGTTCATTCATCGTTTACAGAGCCTCCCTAACTGTTTTGGTTAAGTCTCAGATCCAACCACTGAATGCTATCATCAAAGCTAACGAGTAAAACGTTCTCATAGTTCTTGAAAGTAGTTATTGTGTTTGCAACGTATTAACTCATTGTTCTAAGAACACTTTTTTGAGGGACTATTTTTAAGCTTTCAATTCAGAATACTCTTCCAGAAAGAATTGATTTAAGTATACAGTGATTTGTCTGACAAATATGCCAAAGCAGCAACCAGTTACTTGTATTTCTTTTTTAAATGTGTTAACCTGTGAGGAGAAACCACACAAACAACAGCTAGTAATAAACACAAATCATAGCCAAATCACTAAAATTGGAAAAAAGTACTTCCATAATAGATTTTTTTTTGTAACATTTGGAAATGGAACTGAGTTGTTTATTTATTATCATAATATTAAAAAGCTCTACGCTGTTTTAAATCACTCCAAAGTTATCTAGAGTGGTACAGAAATGAGTTAGGATTTTTTCGTTATCCTAAAGTAGATGGGTGTTTGAAATGGTTTTATGGTTAGTAGCCTAAAAAACTTCAACAAAAAAATATGTCAGTAAATACCCTACTCATGAATTGATTAACTTTATTTATCTTAAAAAAGATGATTGCTAACAATTGGCTAAATGAAAAGACTTATTGTCGTCATGCCCACATGAGTCCGCCTAGTTACGTTGTTGAAGTAAAGTCATGCAACCAGGATGTAGTTTGTATACTTCCGTTTGTACCTCTGTCAATTGCATTATGCTTCAAAAGGTGGTTGGGTTTATCCTGCTGAAAAAGAAAAAAAAGTATTTTACGTTTATTTGCCAGAGCTTATTTTCTGCAATACTCCAAAGTCCAATGGATTAACCATTTGCTTTTCGACAAGGAACCAGTTGATCAACTACCTTGTCGACCTAAAAAAATACTTCATCTTTCAACCACTCTTTTGGTGGTGCGAATACAAAAACAAAAAAGCCCTTCTGTCGTTTCTCAGGGTGCTTCCAAGTTTGCAATTCCTCTAGAAGAGTTTTGTCAGTACCGAATGATCATAGCATACTTTCAGATGCTGTATTTTCAGCTTGTTGTACTGTTTTAGGTAGGGTAAGCCAATCAATGAATGCGGCTTAAGGTCTGTTAGTTGGTTGTAAAAAGAAAGTTGGGTGCAGTAATCCAGAGTTCTAGATTAACGTTTAGTTATAACATGCATAATGGGGTATACAGTGCCTCACAATTTATTATACTCTTTCCAGTGCAACAGTAGACTTTGGAGGCATATTATACATTTCAAGCGTACATCTACAAATATGCTTAACAACATAATCTGTTTTTCTAACCAAGATCAGTTTGCAAGTAGTACGTCATTGTGGTTTTTCAAAGGATCCTTTGTCTAAATGGGAAATTACAGAAAACTCAAAATAAAATGCAGCGAAGAGATTCAAATCAGATTTCAACTCAAAACTAGTAATGACTATCAGGTTATGTTAGACCAAAATAAACCATTAAACTGTTTTCAATTAGCTTATACGATGCTTAAATCCTTTGATGAAATCACACCAAAGGGTTAAGTAAGCAAAACACTCACATCCTGTTGCTTTATTTTGGGAATTACAACAATTGATACATTCTGAGACATGTAGCTCATGTTTCTGGTAAATGTTACTTTATTAGGGGCATCATTTATGCATTATGATACAGTACTCTATTAAAAGGCCTCCAAGTATTCATCACGGAATGTTACACATTTAATATTCTGCATGTGTACAAGCATTAATAAGCAAACTAACTTTGACTTAATCATCAAACCTTGGCATGATATTGAATCAGTTACCTTAAAATAAAGTCAAAGAGGCTGTACATTGACTCAACACAACATTTACTGCAAGAAAAAAACTGGAAAATGTCAGTAAAACCACATCAAACGTATCTGAAGTCCTGCGTGGACGTAGACATGTTGTGATTTGTTCTCCCACATTAAAGTTATTAAGGACAAAAGTTCACTATTGATTCCTGAAAATTAATATTGACATATGCTGTATGTTTGGCAGGCAGTGGCAGACCCACATCTGTGAGTGCAAATAAGCAGTACCCCGTGTATGTACCCGTACATATCCTCAAAGCTCTCCTATTGGGAGTCTTTTTTTGATAGGATGTTGTAGCTGATTTAATACACATTTAAAGAAACAGATTACATTGCAAATTGTATTTTGGAACTTGTAACATGCTGTTAATATTGAAGACATACACCCAGGGCCGGCCCTATACTTTTGGGGGCCCTAAGCGAGCTTTGGCTTGGGGGCCCCCCTCACTCTAGCGCGTTCTCACTACACACAACACGGGACCAACTTTTGTCTTGTGATGTTAGCATAAGCACAAATATTGTATAGATAAGCATGTAAACACCGTGGACCTAACCTCCTCTAGGGGGGTCCTTACCTCCTTTAGGGGGGCCCGGGGGCGTGCTCCCCCGGGAAGATATTTTTTAAAATATTGAAGTTAAAAGCATTAATCTGGTGCACTTTGAGAGCAACATTTAGAGATCTATGGATACATCTCTCAACACCCATATGAAACAGAACTATAAGCAGATTTTTCTTTATGGATATCTTACAAATCACTTAAACCGTATTCTTGTTTTGTCATATAGTATTTCATAACTGTTTTTCATGTATTCTCTCTGGCTGTCCATCTCATAATGTTCACATAGAAACTAGCTGTCAATAGGAATATCATTCAGAAGATTTATAATTTCTTGCAAAAATCTGTCACAAAAAGAGGTTGCACATTTAAATTCAGGTGTTGTTATGGCAACGTCAGTGGCCAAACAGCCACATTTACTGCTGCAAATACGTTCAAAGATGCTGTTGACATGTAAAGCAGTGACAACTATGCCACCATTTCAGCTGATTTTTTCACATAACATCCATATATTTCAGTGCTAGGTTGATGCTTAGCTGAGCTAACTGTGAAACACGTTAACTGACAGGACTCCGGATCAACTGTGTACTGTAAGGTAGCTTCTAGCTTCATGTCGAACTGTAAGTCAACATTT
>NW_011336711.1:0-4486 GCF_000735185.1 Notothenia coriiceps | reverse complement strand
AATGCCTGATCAGAATTCTACCAGAGATAAAGTTAAATTCGGTTGTGATAAAACGCCATGTTGTTTAAACCACGTCAAGGATTATTTTTGAAATAGTATGGAGCTCAAATGCTTTTTCTCTTGCAGGTTTATCACAAGGTGGGTTCCTTTTTTATTTCCTGCTTTTTAAACACATGTGCTCTTCAGTACAGGTTAGCTCTGAGTGTTAGCGAGGCTTGCTAATGTAAACAAAGACGTCCAAAACACGTCAGGCATTGTTTCTGATAGCAACTTTCTGTGGGTCCGCCGACGTCACCTCGGATGGACACGTCAGTCCGGATGGAAATCTGTATCCGTTTTTTAAAAGATTTGGGTACGGAGGAAAAGAGAGAGGGTTTTATTTTCTGACGCTGCGTGAGTTCCCCGACACACCGGGGACACATATTTATGCATAAAAGACATCACAAAGTGCATTTTGCCAGATAGGTCCCCTTTAATGTTCAAAAAGTTCTTTATTTTTCTCATACCGCCTGTACTGCAGCACCTCTTTCACCCTCTGTCTGAAACCAGTGCCCAGTCAGCTCTGATTAGTTAGCTGGCCAGCTTAGTTGTGATTGGTCAACAGCTTAGAGATGTCCCGCCCCTTAGCATATCAAATACAATGGAGAGGCGAAGTCCCGCCCATCTACTTCCGCCCCATGGGACCTTATTTTGGAAAAATTATGTATTGAAGTCAATGGGGAGAGAAAACGTATCTTTCGATCCCGTTTGAATTGTGCCATGAATTACACATATGATGTTTGTCAATCTTAAAAAATGTATTTCCATGTCAAAAAAGTCACAGTTTGTCGTAAAACTGTTGAAATATAAGACTATGACTAATACGCGACTAGAAAGACTACAAATCCCAGAGTCGCGTAAGTGATCATCATTGATGTCATAATTGTTTCCCTCCACTAAATATAAGAGATAGCTAAGATAAGATATCTTTAACAATATGCCTGTGTGCTTAGTACCAGGTTGTTATCATACCAGCAATGGGTCTTGCTCGTTCTTTCGCTTCCCGTCTGATGAAAGGACCAGGAGTGGCTGGATCAAGTTAGCTACCTAGCTAGTAGCAAGCACGTTAGCATTACAGCCTTAGCCTTGTCATTGTTATTAGCCTTAACATGAAGTAACACTAAGTAACCCAAAATGTTAAACAGTAAGAGTAGTAGTCATATTTCGTAAACCCTTTGAATAGTACTGTCACACCGGTGTGATCATTCTATAATACACCATTTAAGCCCGGGGGAGAAATGCTAACGCTACATTAGCACCGGCGATCTGTTCTACTTCATGCTATCTGCACAAATGGTTAACATTGAACATTAAAAAGATCAGGCAGTTCAGGGAGAAACGAAGGAAGGCAGGCAGGCAGGCAGGCAGGCAGGCAGGCAGCTTTGCATGACATTCTTCTGGACGTGTGTCATTGTGGTGATAGTGATGGAAGTCAATCCCTTTATTGGCAAGACTGTAGTGACGGCCATCTTGGTGACGTGTGTTGTTGTGCGAGACCAGAGATGTAGTTCATTGAGCGTTTCACACAAACAAAAATCTTACTTCACAGTTTTACGACACATTTAAAACATTTTGACTTGCAAAATTATCTTTTAAATTGACAAACATCATATGTGTAATTCGTGGTACAATTCAAACGGGATCGAAAGATAATCTTTCTCTCGCCATTGAATTCAATACATACTTTTTCCGAAATAAGGTCCCATGGAGCTCCACTGGAAAGGGAGGGACTTCGCCTCTCTATATGTTGGAGCGCTAGCAAGTAGAAGCACGAGGGTTACATAGTGATGTATTACGGAGGTAAACAAAGGGGTCCAATGGAGGCAATTCAGGCAGGGGGAGGGGGG
This sequence comes from Notothenia coriiceps, assembly GCF_000735185.1. Lineage (NCBI taxonomy): Eukaryota > Metazoa > Chordata > Actinopteri > Perciformes > Nototheniidae > Notothenia > Notothenia coriiceps. The sequence continues at coordinate 2,600 of NW_011336711.1, read as the reverse complement.
GAGAGAAACTCCCTCTGGCCTGAACTATAACAAAAACCTATACAACATATTACAGGAAAGAGAAAACCTCCAAAAGCACAATAGGGCCCCTTTTAATTGTATTACCATAAACATTGCTCAGTTTACTGTATAAGTAAACAGGCTTTCAGAATAAAAAATGTTTTATTAACCTAAAACAAACTTGTTTTCCCTATGGGCTGTAACACCCCTACAAGTAGGTGATAGTGATTATTAGTCTCAGGGAGGACAAAACTAGTATACTTTGTCCCACTCTTTTGCCCCAGTTTGGGATACATGATCTGATTATCTAATAGTAAAAGCAATAGATTATTAGCCTGGGGGGACTGGCTGCAGTGCCAAAGAATCCCTCTTGGAACCCCCTTGAGAGATTTTGGCCAGTAAATGTGTCACTATATTAGTTTAGAAGATTTAAGGCACATTATCCTGAGACGCATATGTCAAGCAGTCTGTTGGCCTAAAAATGTGGGCCAACCTTCAACTAGTGCTGGGGTCGGCAACCCGCGGCCCTCGAGCCACATGCGCCCTTTAAGCCCTCTGCTCTGGCTCCCTGGAGCTTAGACAAAAATAAGAAGGAAATACATTTGTAGGACTATTTATTTTTTCTTGCATGGTTGAAAATGTGTCGTATCTTGTATTTTGAGGTGATACTGTGACACATAAATAAAAAACTAAACGGTTTTAATTAGGTCAACTAAAATATGCGTCACATCCTGCTACGGTCCCGCGCTAGCGTCTTGCAGGCGAATAACCTGACCCCCGGCTCGATGAGCGAACCATGGATAAATCAAAGAAAAGTATCTGAGGAACACAGGATTTAATTCTGCGTGGACAGAGTTCTATGTTTTCACAGCAAACGATGCTGGTATACCGGTATGTTTGATATGTAGAGAGAAGTTGTCAAAGGTGCTGCAGCCTTTACGTATCGAGGAACAACATGGGAGAGGAAGACAGCTGACGATCTTCAGTCATAATTCAATGGGGTATGTAATCTATTTCAGAAAACACTTTTTGTTATATTCCATGGAATGCTCTTAACGTCCCGATAGCAATGAATATATGAAATGCTTTTACAATAAATACATTAAAAAAATGTATCTCTGGAAGCCGTAGCGATGTAAAAAGCACGACCAATCATCTGAGCCGGCCCGACTAAAATAACTGGATGGCCTACCTGCCTGTCAGCCTTCCATCTGTGCACAAACTTATCTCGTGCCCTCCTTGGTCATGTGTCGTGTCCATTCTTACCTACCCTACCTTTAACTCTTTTTAGGGTGCAGCTATATGTTTTAATTATTTCTAAGTGGGCCCATTTTAATTATATTTGTTTTCCTTCAAATGTGCAGAGGACTCCCCAAGTGCTGTTACATTTATTTTAAAGTAGGCCTGTGTATTATTTTTAATTCTCCTTATAGGAGTTCTTTGTTTCTTATTAGAGGTTAACAGTTTTATATAATAGCCTAATAAATGCAAAAAAAACTAGTTTTTAACAATAAATACAACTTTATAAGCTATCAAGCTATGAAATATGTTTTGCGGCTCCAGACAATTTTTTTTTGGGAAAAACAAGCAAAATGGCTCTCTTGGTCCAAAAGGTTGCAGACCCCTGCCCTAGTTGGACAGTATGGTATAATGAGTTCTTTAAAGGGGACCTATCATGCAAAATGCACTCTTGTACGTCTTTTATACATGAATATGTGTCCCCGGTGTGTTAGGGAACTCATCAAGTGTCAGAAAACACAACCCTCTCTATTTTCCTCTATACCCAAATCTAAAGTTAAAGGGGCTGTTACCGATCTGATACAGACTGATCCAGATTTGAATTATTTTTTACGTCACAAAAGGGGTGCTTCGCTTAGTGGTCAATTCTCCACCTATCAGGGAATGAGAGGTTGGGCCCCGGCCGGCCATTGCTGCTCGAAAGCGCTGGAGATGCTGTAGTACATATGCCAGGCCTGTAAGTGGCGCTGTAGTCTGCCACAAAAGCAGCGAAAGACTTCCCTTGCATGGTTGCCATGGTTGCCCTTCTGTTTATTCTCCGCTGTGGCTCTTTTTCTCCCTCCCCGAGGCAAGCGTTTGCGCCTCCTGCTTTAAAACTAATGAATAATGAGTCTATATAATGGCATGTAAGGGATAATGTGTAGCGACGCGGTCATTATGGGGAAAAGAACACCGACAGGCTGATCAGGAGCCCGACGCGAAGCGGAGGGATCTAGATCAGCATGAAGGCACATTATGCAATGTGCAATGTGCACATTATCCCGCTTATTACATGGCCACATTCTCAACAAAGTAACGACATGACTCCCAATATTAATTGAAATGCTTTTATGGATTTATAAAATGATTTTATTGATTTAAAAAATAGTTGTATGTATTGATTTAAATTGACATGCATCCGCTAAGAAAAATAGTCCGTTGTTACTGTTTGAACTAACGTAGCAACGGCAGGAACTGCTTCGATAGTGTTTTTGAGGAGCTTTTTGATTACAGATTTGAAAACATCGTTGCTTGCTTTAAAAGTAGCACAATTCATTATGTCAAACCTTGGAAAGTATCTAGATATCCCTGCCCTAATGCCA
>NW_011336710.1:0-2510 GCF_000735185.1 Notothenia coriiceps | reverse complement strand
TACTACTACACACTACACTACTACACTACTACTACTACACTACTACACACACACACACACACACACACACACACACACACACACACACACACACACACACACACACACACACACACACACACACACACACACACACACACACACACACACAGCCGAGCTTGAATGACACAAGCACAGTTTTATTTCCATGCAACTCTCTGATTGGTCTGGTGTCTTGCCTCTGTTGCATTCACTGAACACAGGAAATTACAGTCCTGCCGTCCTCTCTAGTGTCATGATGAGGTTCACGTAAAGCACGGTTAATGTATTATTATTGAGGTACAATTGTCCGGGGCTACAGAAAAAACATTCGGGGCAGGCCAAAATATTATTTTACCAACAATGTGGAATTTATTGGCTACATATTACACAGATTATGCACAGCGGGAGCAGCAATAACCTTCAAATAATAATTCAGACAGGGGAGCTCCGCACCCCCTGACTGCCGCTAGGGGGTGCTGCAGCGCCCTCAGCACCCCCCTTCCCGCGTCCATGGATGTCATCACATGTGTCTGCCACAGTTCTTATTTCTGCAATATTCCAAAATCCCATATTTCCAAATCCCATTGCTTTTTGTCGAGGGAGCTCTTGCGATGCTTACTTCCAGGTCAGCCGACAAAAATACGTCATCACTGCACCTGGTTTATGTTGTTTTGTGAGAACCCTAGTATCATTTTCTATCATTGGCAGTAATGTTTGTACTGCTTCAGTCTTTCAAAAATACCAACAAAATAAATATTTATAAAGCTTTGTTGGGTAAACTCCTGTATTATATCTGCTCTCTGATAACACAGAGAGTTGCAAGCAGCTATTGTCTGAGATCACATGATGTAGTCTTGTTAGATGTGCCAAGATAAAGGACTGTCTTAGGTAAGATAGCTTTTATGTGCGCAGCTCCACTTGCTTGGAACAATCTTCAGCAAGAATTGAAACTGAGCAATCTCATTCCTCTGCATGTTTTTAAAGCTAGGCTAAATGAAATGCTCGTTGATACTATGGGCACTTGTAAATGTTGATAACTATGTAAATGTATCCTGTAAATATAATGTATGATGTCCTGTATTGTTTTATGTTTCACATGGAACCTATTTGCTGCAGGTCTCCCTTGAAAAAGAGATCTATGATCTCAATGGGGCCAATCTGGTTAAATAAAGGTTTGCAATGAAATGAAAGTGTCACTACCAATATTGGGAGGTTTTCACAATACAAATATTTAGCAAGGTGATCTGACTCCGATTCTTTGCCATACTCCTCTGTCTAAACCCTCTCAAATAATCCATCTTATCTCTCAGGAGTCAGAGAATTTAAAGGGTATTCAGTCGGATCTCCTCCAAGGGCCCCACTGAACACTTTCTGGGACTAGCCTGTCTTTCCTTCAGCTCAGAAGTGACCCTGAGGATCATGGGACCCTGCCTGCTGCTTAACCTCCAAACATGAACCTTCCTGGGAGGGGAGAGTGAGATTTATTCAGTGACAGATCCGAGCGGTTTCCTACGTTGTGATTTACAGAGTGCGACCAGATCTCAAATCAGACTCAGAGCTGTTCAAGTTTACTACAGGCTTTGCTTCATTTCCTATCAGCAAACCACAGACGCTTCCCCGCTGATGACAAACTCTTTACTCCTGTTACTCATGTGTGTGAGTCTAATTCGCCCATAGCCCTCTTTTTATATATGTAAACTGCTGCTAAATGGAACACCTCAAGTGGCTCTAAGATGTGTCTCTGCACCCAACAGTCACAGCGCGGCAGAGGGACAATAACTCACCATGTATAATTCCTGCTGTGCTTGACTTTTAACGAGGTGCTAAAAACCCTGACATGAGGTCCACTCAACACTCACTGCATACATTCTTAATACTTTACGTCCGAGGTGTTTATCTATAATAACAATCTTGAATTGTAACCTAGCAACATCCCACTCCGCAGCTCCTATAACATGAATAAAGGGTCAGTTATACTTTTTACATCAAGATCGGCTCGTAGCAACCCGCCTGTTAGTGATGAACAACAACCAAGTACACACTCAGTAGTGTAAAGCAACTAAGTACGTTTATTCAAGTACTGTGATTAAGTACAATTTTGAGTTACTTGTACTTTACTTGAGTATTTCAATGTTCTGCTACTTTGTACCTCCACTACAATTCAGAGGTAAATGGTGTACTTTTCCTCCACTACATGTATTTAATACCTTTAGTTACTTTACAGATGCGAATGAATGATGTGAAATATAATCAAGTGTTAAATCAGACTTTAGTTCCACCTGGAGTAAATTCACAAGCTACCCTGCAGTATACAAAGTCATTCAAACTAGCTGCACCTTTACCAGCTTTTAGAATACTTTAGTGATCAATAATTATAAAACACATATATATTATTTTGAAATGGACCAATCTGCACAATGACTACTTTTACTGCCGCTACTTTCACTATATTTTGATGAGAATACTTTTCTACTTTTACTTGAGTAACA
>NW_011336709.1:0-4055 GCF_000735185.1 Notothenia coriiceps | reverse complement strand
TCACAAAGATACCTTTATTTTTGAAGGAGCCATTTCTGGACTTTGACTGTTACTAGGTACTAAAATATAGGATGACATTTTAAATCTTGTTTGTATACACTGTATTTACTGGTTTATTTTCAGAGCTGCAGGATGCTTCTCCAGACTGACAGACTGTCCTCTCAGTTTCCACCCAGACCTCTCAGTGTTTTGGTTTTCCATCTGCTCCTCACACACTCCTGTAGAGGTAACACACACACCAATACAGTCATGAACTCACATGATCCTTTTGGATTGAATGCAAATCCAAAATGAAATGGGCATTCATATATGTTATTAAATGCTAAGATTGCTATTGAGTAATTTTCTTAAATGCAGGCGCCAACCCAAGGTCTGAAAAGTTAATAAAATATCCAGCAGAGGGTGACTGCTCTGCTTTCAAAAAGAAGTCAGATTGTATAGAAGTGTATGAGAGGATGAGCATACTGCGACCTGATTTATTACTAGGTTTTATTTATCAGTGTCACTCTTTTACAATACAGCATGATATGGATTTTGTTAATTATGGTAAAATTAAGAGTAAAATACACAATACAAGGACAAGGTCATACGTGTGAATAAAGGTGAATGACATTCAGCTTTGATAAGATTTGAACTCCGAGTGAAGCAAAGATACAAATATACTTGGCCACCTAAAGTGAATGTGTTTCCATACCGTTTGCTTGCATAGGAAAGTGAACAGGATGCGATACAGTTGGGGTGCTATAATGCAAAAGTAACAATTCTGATTGTATACATGTCTTTTAAAATATGAGCCTATTACTCACTTGAACATATTCCTAATGACTGTATTGTCTGAAATTATATTTATAGGTTTTCATTCATTCAGTATAATGTTTATTTGGTAGATTATGGTCTAATATACAGTAACATAGACGAAAAAGCAGGCTATGCTTCTGGGCTTCCTTGTGATTGAAAGGTCTCTACCACAGCATTGTATGATTGTATCGTTCTAAAACCTACAAACTGCTTTAGCTACAGTTGAAAATGGTGGCATTCATGTTTTAAACTTTACAATGTTTCTCTTTAATAAATTGAATAAATAGGCAAAGTGTATCTCTCCTTATATACAGTATATTTGATCAATAATTAAACCTGTCCCATAATAATAATAAATGCAGTTTTGGGGCTTAAAGAGATGATTTACCCCACTCAGTCTCTTATACAAGGTGTAACAACACAGCCGGTACTAAACTACATCTTATTGTTTGATAACTATACAAGAGGAGCTTTAGGAAAGCTCACCAATAGGGTCTTAACCCTTATCTCAACAGCTTTGACCAATGCTTTTTAAATTTTAAAAATAAACAAAACTTTATTAAAACACATCCATTTCTTTCCAGGTCAGTCTCAGTTAATGGGTCCTCCTCAGCCTATAGTGGCAACACTTGGACATGATGTGATTTTGCCGTGTCACCTGGAGCCTGAGATGGATGTTACTGCAGACACGTTGGAGTGGACGAGATCCGACTTAAACCCAATATTTGTCAACGTGTTGCGTGCTGGTCAGGACCTCCAAAACACCAGAAATCCTTCCTACAAAGGGAGAACCTCGCTGTTCAGAGATCAGCTGAAGCATGGAAACATTTCACTGAAACTCTCCAAAGTACAACTCTCTGATCTGGGAACGTATACATGTGATATTCCTCTAAACTTTAAACATTCGTTTGTTAAGCTAGTTTTAGGTAAGTACACTCTCAGTTTGTGTTCATGGTGGAGTTTGGTGTATGCTTTGTCAAAGATGCAGTATTTATGTTTTAGAACCTTTAGAATGACCTAACGGCAACCAGTCAGTGTTATTCATGGTTACCAACATTTAAGTATTTTAATATTTATACGATGATTATTTGCAAAACTGAATTGATTTAGTAAAGCTTTATTGGCAACATTATTGTCTGATCCTTGATTTCTATGGGTTTAAACTACTCAGTACAGGGTTCATAAATAAACAAATAAAATATTTACAATTAAGTGGTTACCTAAGAGAGGCAACTGAAGATTTGGAATCCGATTAATACAGAAAAACACTTAATTAATTAAACATCATGCTACATCATCATATTGTAGAGATACGAAAAGGCATATCTTAGTTATTAGCCTTGCACACATTTCAATTAGCACATTTCTTTATTGTTGCCAGTATTTTGACACAATGACACTCTTGTTTTAAACGTGTCTCTTCTGTCCAGCTTCAGGTCCTTCCTCTCCACCTGTCATCAGTTTATCAGGGCTGGACGGTCAGAGCGGAGGAGTGGTGCTGCAGTGTGAGTCTGCAGGCTGGTATCCGGAGCCTGAGGTGTTGTGGCTGGACGCTGAGGGAAAGCTCCTCTCTGCTGGACCTCCAGAGACAGTCAGAGGTCCTGATGACCTCTATACTGTCAGCAGCAGAGTGACTTTGGAGAAGAGACACAGCAGCAGCTTCACCTGCAGAGTCCAGCACCACAACACCAACCACACCACACAGACACTCTTCCAGGTTCCAGGTAGACATCAAAATACAGTTTCACCTGCAATGATTCTGTCTAACATGAAGTATAGTTTTATATAAATGTGTTTTCTCATTTATTATTTCAGACGCTTTCTTCATAGTCCCTTCCAGCTGTTCTGCTTCTTTTGCTGTTAACGGTTTGTTTGGATTCATGTTAGTGATCGCTGCTGTCCTTTTTTTCTGGAAATGGAGACAAACCAAGAGAGGTGAGCAAAATACATATTGAATTTGTTTATATTTATAATGCATTAAGCTTATGATAATACTGCATGCATATATATTATTTTGAACATTCATATTGTGTTATTTAAATGTTTGTCATGTGAAGGAAAATAAATTATGCTTCTTGTTGATTTCTATATGCCATCTTTGAAACAATCCCAAGGTCAGTAATTTAACGGATCGCATGTTGATCAATAAATATGGTGGATTATTTTTACATTGTCCCCAAATTGTAGAGCAAATTTTTGACTAAAATATTGCATATATAGGTGCAACTGATTGTATTTCATATCTTGATTTTATTTCACACAGGGACAGAGAGAAACAATATGGATGAAGTTGATAAAAAAGAAAATAACTTCTCTAAAGATGAAGACGAAGAAATAGTACATCTGGTAAAGACACACAGCACTGCTTTGAATACAAATCAAAAACTAAAGTTTGATCTCAGTAAAATGATTGAAAGAAGATACAGGCTCTGCCAGAGATGCTAGAAAAATATGTCTTATTGTGAAGAATCTTCATTAGTGTTCACATTGTCACTCTTTCACAGAAGAAGAAATCAAAGCAGCAGCTGCTTGAGGAAGCTGAGAAAAAAGTCCAGACTCTGAAAAAGGAGCCGAAGGCCAATAATAGAAAGGTTCATCTCCACTTTATATTTATATAATACATTTATTTCTGTTTAAAGTCACCTTAAATGTCGTCCATAGTGTAGATAAGGTCAAACAATGCATTATATGTGAATTAATATGTGTCTCATCTTGTCTCTCCTAATCTTCCTGCTGTTCTTTCAGGTTGAATCTAAAGAGTCTGAGCTGCAGGGTCTCCATGCAGAGAAACAGAGGAACAAGAAGGAGCTGCAGAGCCTGAAGGGAGATCTGAAGAAAAAGAACAGAGAGGTTCACGTCTTCATCTTTTTCCTTATGTATTTATTGTAAAAGAGAAAAAATCCTTTTGGGGAAAACCCAAAACAAATCAGCATTGAAAGAGCCAGAGACACTGAATGGATTAACGAACACTTCATCTCAGTAGCATGTGACATAAAGATCCAGCTTGCTCTGTATTTATGTTTATAGAATGACCTCATGCTGTAATGTAGTACTCATGTCTTCATGTGTGTATTTCCTGGCTAAAAAAAAACATTTGCAAGGTACATTTTAAGAGTATATTAGCATAAGTCAAGGATCGGTTACCTCCATGTTTGTAGTCTTCTTCTCTCTCTTTGTTTGCACATTGCCATGGTCTGTGTCGCTCTCATGTAAATCCTCGTGAATTTCGGAAAATATCCAGAAAACGTGAACCCATA
>NW_011336708.1:0-2930 GCF_000735185.1 Notothenia coriiceps | reverse complement strand
TGATCTTTTAAATTGACAAACATCATGTAATTCGTGGCACAATTCAAACGGGATCGAAAGATAGTCTTTCTCTCGCCATTGACTTCAATACATACTTTTTCCAAAATAAGGTCCCATGGAGGTCCCCCGAAAAGGGGGGGACTTCGCCTCTCTATGTGGAACCTCCCCTCGATTCTATTGGCTCTAACGGCTAAAAAGAGATGTCAATCATCAAAATCGACAGGTATACAGATAGGTCAAATCCACCCAAATGACCACAGAAGTGTTTTTTGCTCAATCTCTCTAAAAAGGTCACATTTCACTTGTTTTGCATCAATCTTGTTACAGGGTACTTATTATATGTTATATTTTGGATTCCTAAACTTTTAGTCTACTATCCCATCATTCAAGTGTGGTTTTCATTATAAGTAATGTTTTTTTTTTTATGTTCAATCTGAATTTACTTTCAAATAAAAAAAATCTATATTGATTCTGGCTCTTCTCCATCCAACTCACAGGTTTATCATTGTTTTGAGAAAAAAAGATTATTAATTTACCCCTTTTAGAAGTGAAGTTATTGTCATTTGTTCTGGGAATGTCATTTTCGAGCCTGAGACCTGGAAAACAGGCTCGGGGCTTAACAGGTTAATTATTTGTCTACACCCAAAATACAAGTAAATATTAGTATTTTAAACTTATATATAGATATATTTTGAATATCGCTTGTACTAATGTTCATCAGTAGTAAAATAAACTTCCAAACACATTGTCTTATGTGTAAATAACCAGAAAAGTTATTAGAATTGACTTTGGGATATTAAAGTGGGTCCGCCAAACAAATCAGATGGATTATAAATGTCTCTAATCTTCTTACAGACCGCCACGCTTTAATAGTGCCTATACTGTAAGAGTTGTTACAAGCACATTTCTGAGATTTGAGCTTTTAAGAAACAATGGATTTTGTATGCTAAATCTGCAGCTTTCAAAAGGAGATCAAAGAGAAGCAGGCTCTTTATGAACCCAGTAAACTAAAATACTTGGATAAGCACTTAGCTGATAACGGAGCCTCCTAGGACACATGGAAAAACAAAAACAAAAATTTGAAAAACTCGCAAAACTTTTCATTTAGCTCAATGTACTTCCGGGTCAGTTCGGCGACACAGAAGCCACAACAATGGAGAGGTTAATCTATTTTTACTTTGAGCTTGGCCTAAAATATAAAGATATAACATCAGTACTTGGCAATAGGCACGGGTTTCACATAAGTGAAAGACACCTCAAGAGAACACTCAGAGCGAGGGGACATGCACGTCGCAAAGCATACTCTGAGCTGAGTTATTGACAGATTTTAACTATACGGATCAATAACTCGTGAACTTTACAATCGTAGCTTGCTACTTGACTGTACAATCGTAGCAAGGTAGACAACGATTTTAGGCCAAGCTCAAAGTAAAAATCAATAAACCTCTCAATTTTTAAGTAAGTAAGTACATGGAGCTAAATGAAAAGTTTTTGCGAGATCTCGCAAAGGAATTTTTTCTTTTTTTTCAACCAATTGTTTTTTTCTCCATGTCCCCTAGGGAGCTCCATAGCTAATTTATGTCCTTGTAGAGTCCTAGAAGATAAAATAACTAACGTTTCAATTGAAAGACATGGCTTCTTCTAAGCCTATATGAAGTAAACCAGCTTTTTAAGTTGTTTATAGTGTTGTGTAATAGAATTATTGGAATTAATAATGTGTTGGATATAATAACCTATTAAGGATTGTCATTTTTCAAAGGGATACAGGACACACACAAGTAATAGGAAGGACGTCCCATCTCTTGAAAACCATCTAATGGGTTCAAACTGATATACAATTAGGCTTGTACATTTGACTAAAAGCACGTGTTATATATATTGCTAAACAAGGGGACGAAGAAGTACAGATACACTTTGTGTTTGTCAATAATACATCCATGATCCATGTGCATTGGATAGTTTGTTAATTGAATGGAATCCTGCGTGTAAGAAACATTAAAATGATTCACAGCCTTGCCTCTTCCTCCCCGCAGCCAGAAGACTGCTCTGCCTGGGAGTAGAGTGTGCAGCAGCTCTGTTACTGTGAAGCAGGCCCGGCTCCAGGATGAAATCACTGAGGGGGCTGTTAAAAAATCCGAGGGGGCGATTTTTTTTTCACAACAACGAAAAATACTGGCAATGTAATGAATTGACACACCAAGCTTTTTTCCTTCTCACTGCTCTACAATCTCTTTGCTTCTTTATTTTTGTTCTGGATTTACCCCTCTCGTTCTGTTCTTTTCCTCTGATCTTTAATATTAGATAGTACATTATTAGATGGCCGAACTTTGGTTAACAGACTAACATTGATTTCCTCAATTTATAAATGGACAGGCTCTGTAATTATACCATAACCTTTTCTCCTCTATCCCTTAACTCGTCTTCCTATACAGATTTACTTACCTCTAGTCAGGTCAGGATTAAATAAACATTAATCTGGTGGATTTTTTATTTTCAGGATTGAATGTTCAAATCAAGGCCTAAAACCTGGCTTTTCATAAGAAAGTCATTAATATATAAACCAAATGTAATATTGGATCAAATACTACACCAAATGGACAGACACAGATTAAAAATAAAAATAAAGTCCCCTGGTTTGTCTCTACTGCCATGAGAAAAATCAAATCAATGTTCCAAAATCCGTCACGAGATTTCGCTCATTGTACCAATATGGTTGATATAATACATAACATATTATTATTCTAGTAAAAGGGCTCGCTTTGGCAAAAACCTGATCCATACAGCCCTAAATAATAACAAGTAACCATCACGTGTGGTGCTATCTGTAGTTGTTTGTCTTATTTTTCGTTGATGTCAAACAACATGGATTTCAAGTCAATATACGAAAGTAAATCAAGAAATTAAGCAAACAAGCTGATCTTCAAGTTCCT
>NW_011336707.1:0-2369 GCF_000735185.1 Notothenia coriiceps | reverse complement strand
TTTTTAAGTAGTCCAACCGTTTCAATCGCTACTGTTCTGTCTCTCGCCTTGCTTTGTGCAAAAAGTTTGAACTCTGCTTGCTTTGGATATCCACCACTTTTTTACTCAAGGTACCAGGTCATTACTAAGCTAGCTGCTGCACCTGCTGAACTACACCATGCAGAGAACTCCACGCTCCGATAATATAGCATCTGAGCAGAATCATACGTAAGTACGGAAACTTTTTTGATCTGTGAGAAAAACGATAGATGTCATCGCAATACAACCAACTCTTTACCTGCAGACGGCTTGTGTTATTAAACCTGAAAGGACAAAAAATAATCAATAATTCTCCTAGCTGAAAATACATTGTGTGTTTTACTTGTCTACGTTTTCTTTCATAGATTCATTTTTATGAAACTCAATATGCAGTTTGGCTACTAAATGTATTTTTTTTCCATGACCACAGCAATGTTGTTAAGTTTAGCACTGCACAAAAAAGCATGTTATTTTAGACATCACAGAGGTGACCTAAACGTTATTGTAAAACAGCCCTCATACCATTAGTCATCAAACATTTTGAATTCCTGAACTTTTTATGATCAGTAAATCCCAGAACTAGGCTGCCATATTGTAAATCTACTGTATCCCCATCCAGCCATACAGAAATCTAAGCTGTGTTGAGTATTCTCAGACATGACGTGACCAAATCCACCGTTACAGTAGATATCTAAATCAGCTGGGATGATATCAGGTTGCGTGAACAAACTGCAAAATGATTTACTGTTGAGTCAGAAATAGTGCCACTTCCGATGCTGCTCGTCCAATCTTAGTCTGGGACAAGTTTCCATGCAAGATGAGCCTTTGCACAACTCTAAAAGTAGTTAAACTCTCTCGGCTTCCCCCAGCAACTCAACACTGACACAACAGATGCACAGGCCGTAATGCTGGAGACTATAGAATCAAGATATGACGTTTGTTTTTCTGCTTCTAGGTCATCTCATAAATTGGAGGCCCTTGGATGCCACGAGCAGCTGGATCCAAAGGACAGCCAGGACTCTGAGGACCCTGGAGAATACTGCTATGGTACAGCAGGGTCTCTTAACTCTATTCATCATCTGCAGATGTCAACGCTGCCAATGTCACACTTGCCTTTTCATGCCCTCAGTACAGCCTGTATTGCGCTAAATGATGCGTTCATCGACAGTATAGACTGGTGTATAAGCAAGCTAAGGAAGGACACTGTTTAAAATCTCTACAGTAAGTAATACATCGATGGAAAACAGGATGCCGTTATATTTCTCCTCCGCCAATTTTTGGAAGGTTGTAGCTACAGTATTTTCCGGACTACAAGTTGCGCCTGAGCAGAGGTCGCGTTAACCGAATAGCCGTGACCTTTTTCTTCTACAGTGCCATCTATTGGCCGGAGTATAAGGTATGTATTTTGCTTCAAAAAGGAATAGCCCCTTCAAGAAATGTTTAAGAATTTAAAGATTCCGATGGTTTGAAGTCATTGGAGGCCATCAATGTCAGCAACAACAATTGCAATCCATTCATATTTCAAATCAAATCAAGTTTTATTTATATAGCACATTTATAAACATTTTAAACGATTTTTGGTCGAGCCAAAGTGCTGTACATGTAATAAAAATAGCCTACACTTTACAGCAAATACAGCAGCACAGATTGTTCAGAATATCAGTATGACAATACGACACCGTCTGTCCTTAGACCCTCACATCGTACAAGGAAAAACTTCCAGAGAAAACCCACAGTTTAAAGGGAAAAATGGGAGAAACATCGGGGAGAGCAACAGAGGAGGGATCCCTCTCCCAGGACGGACAGACTTGCAATAGATGCCGTGTGTAAATCGAAGAGATAATACATTTTACAACATAGGTAGACCGAATGTTAGGAAATGCATGCGTCTATAATAATAGGATGAATCCACGAAGATGTCAACAATCCTGTGGGCGCCTTCAGGGACGCAGCACGACGAGACCCAGGCAGGACCGCAGAGACAGGTTCAGCCACGACCCGAAGTCCACGACTTAATCCAGAACTCAGGATAGAGGATCCAGGATGCGGGACCACAGCAAGAGGATCAGCCTCGACTCAAGATCACATCAAGACACAAAAGAAGAAAAATTTGGCTGGGTTAATCGGAACATGAGAATACACAGATACAGACAGACAGAAGGAAGAACAAGCACTCCCTTTGGAGTGATTTTTTTTAAATATTGAAGTTAAATGCATCAATCTGGTGCACTTTGAGAGCAAAATGAAGAGATATATGGATACCTCTCAACATCCATATGAAACAACTGTAAACAGATTTACTTTGTCTTTATGGATTCGATTGTGGACTTGATTGTGATTGCTGCACACTA
>NW_011336706.1:0-4622 GCF_000735185.1 Notothenia coriiceps | reverse complement strand
CGCCCCCCCTTTGACAGTTTACGTGGGCTGGGCTGGGTGCAGTGGCGGACTGGCCATCAGGTCTGTCAAAATGCATCTTACGTTTGTAACTTGCAATATCATTATTTCCGCTCTCTTCACTCCAGAAGAGCGATCTCCCTGTGTCTCTCTGTGTGCGGGGGGCGGGGCCTAACAGACACGCTGCAGCGGACACAGAGATCTGCCGGGGACGGAGAGAGTAGAGGGAAACATTTTGACTAAAAGTTGACTAAAATGTAATTTTTCATCGACACATTTAGACTAAAACGTTTTGAGTTTTCGTCGACTAAAACTAGACTAAAACTACGAAGGATAGGAATGACTGAAATGTGACTAAAACTAATAACCATTTTCATCTAAAGACTAAATCAAAAGCAGCTGCCAAAATTAACACTGGTTCATACGGAGCTGGGAAACCTGGAAAAAGCATTTTCTTGCGAATTTTGAGTTTAATTCCATTTCTCTCTGCTTTGAGGGAGAGTTTACTGAACCGACAGCGGCTCCGATGGAAAGCTAGAGATAAGAGTAGAAATGAAAGGGTGATTATGAATTGGGAAGGTTATTAATCACACTAGGTTGGAGTTAAAGACAGGGTTCATACGGTGGTGAGACGCCTGGAAGGTTCCTTCAAAGAAGTGTTGAAAAAAGGACAGTCAAAGAAATTGGTCTCTTATTTTTTTATATACAACGTATTTTGAAAAGCTTTTACTTGTTTTGTTCAATCAGAAAAAGAAAAACAACCATTTTAGATTGTAGCTATGTGAGTGTATCTGTTGTGAATTTGTGGAAGGGGTTTTAAATGCACAGATCCAACCTGTACACACAGAAATGTGGACAACAAGACATCAACTGTTTCCCCATCTCCCTCCAATCCTTAATATCAGTTACCTTTTAGACTCACTTCATCATTTATACCCGAAGACTTCACAGAATCTGAATTCATACTCGTGAAATCGTAGAATAATGAGCCATAAAGTGCTGCTTTCTGTTGTTGCGTTCATTTCTTAACTCTCTCCTCTCCCCCCCCCCCCCCAGGTATACGTGACCTCAGAGAGTCGTTTCTCCACGTTAGCGGAGCTGGTGCACCACCACTCCACGGTGGCCGACGGCCTGGTCACCACGCTGCACTACCCGGCTCCAAAATGCAACAAACCCACGGTGTACGGCGTGTCCCCCATCCACGACAAGTGGGAGATGGAGCGCACAGACATCACCATGAAGCACAAGCTGGGGGGGGGGCAGTACGGGGAGGTGTACGTGGGCGTGTGGAAGAAATACAACCTCACCGTGGCCGTGAAGACACTCAAGGTGAGAAGACGGAACAGAAACCAGAACCAGAAACGTGTTTTTATTTGTACCAAATCAACAAAACCGTAAATTAAAAAGTATTAAAGTAGCAGCCAGTAGTAAATAGTAAAAGTAGAACAGAAGACGGAACAGAAATGGGTTTGCACCACAGGACGGACATCTTAGACATGAATGGTATTAAATAAAGAGGCATTCAATAATAATAATACATTTCCAGAAACCCAAAGACTTTACAGAGTCATACAATCATAAAAACAACATTAATTACAGATGAAATGCAGATTTTAAGCTTGTGCATTCAAGGTAGCTTAGATAGGTAGCTGTCCTTTAAGAATGAAGTGGATCAAGCAGCATGTAAACGAGGCATTGCACATGTATTAAACATTCAATTAACTGCATATCAAATGTACAAAATCAACAAAACTAAAAAGTACTAAAGTTTCAGCCAGTAGTAAATAGTCAAAGTAGTTATTACAGGGAGTGTTGTTCTGTAGTAAGTGCTGCAAAAATAATAATTATGATGGTAATAAAGTATATTTACTCGAGTGCTATACTCATGCATGACGAGTCCTTCAGTAAAAAGAAGAAAGCACAATATTTACCTCTAACAGATTCTCTTTACAGCTGCGTATACTTGTCTAAAACTGAGCTCTGCTGTAGAAAGCTGCATTCTAACGGTGGTTACAGACCGCCCCCTGCAGGCTGACGGTGGTATTACACTCTGTCCAACCCTCTGATATATTCCCTGTTTTTCTTTTTGCACTCATTTGAATTCTCTGATTGACAGGAGGACACCATGGAGGTAGAGGAGTTTCTGAAGGAAGCAGCCGTGATGAAGGAGGTCAAACACCCGAACCTGGTTCAGCTGCTCGGTCAGTATTTAACAAAAACTGCTTTGGCACACACTTCCACTCTCAGGCCTATTGTGTCTTAGCCTCTACCCAAACAGACCTTTTGTTAAGTCCTTCCAGAGAGGAGACTATCAAAGCTCGTCTACATGTCAATACTGAAAACAAAATGTGTGTTTGGGGACGTCAAAGATGTCCCGTTATTGTCTTCGTGAGGTCTTATATATTAGATGTTGTGCAATGACGCACAGACAATACTAGTAGCAGGCTTTCTACGTGTTGAAACATGAACTCTCGGAGGTCTTAGCCCTTGTTTCATGTTAGACTTGTTTATTAATATACCTGCATTGCTTGTAAATGCTATTGAAACCCTGTGCTGCTCAATCAAGTCATAAACATGTTTCATAAGAAGCTAAGCTATCAGCATAGGCTACAGGGATGTACACGTAGTTATGAGACCATATGTACAACTTACAATGCTTCATGGGATGCATAATAAGATCTACAGTCTGTATCTAACTCCTACAACATCTACAGTTACTTCCATCGTGGATAACTGTTCATAAAATACATTGTTTGTTTATACGCTTCTTGAAAATGGTACAAACTAGCGGCAACATGTGAGATGGAGGTGTGGCGCTGGGCTACACCAGGCAGGTGAAAGTGAAATGTAAGCTCTCTCTGTTGTGGAGATAATCCCGCGAGAGTGGGAAAAAGTTAATTTAAAATCCCCCTTTATTGAGACTAAGAGATGTCAGAATGCAGTGTGGGGGTCATGGATGACTCCCACCACACCCACCCCTCTGTTTAACACCTCTCCGTGTGGCCGTACATGTTGCTTGCCTGTGTATTGACCATGTCTCTCTCAGGTGTGTGCACGCTGGAGCCGCCCTTCTACATCGTGACGGAGTACATGCCCCACGGGAACCTGCTGGACTACCTGAGGGACTGCGATAAGGAGGAGGTGAACGCCGTGGTGCTGCTCTACATGGCCACGCAGATCTCCTCCGCCATGGAGTACCTGGAGAAGAAGAACTTCATCCACAGGTGAGAGGACGCAAGAGGGAGGCAGCAGACGTTTATTACCCCCAATTCTATAACACATAGGTTTGAGCAAGCTCTCTGATTGGTCAATAGGGCGTGTTTGATTCCATGATCAAACAACGATCAAATAGAACGTGCCTAATCACAAAGTATCCAGTGGCCTACACACGCCACTAGCCTACCGAAACTACTTCCATGAGCCTACATCGTGTGGTTTCCATAGCGACGTTTAGCGACACACAGCCGTTACACTGTTATACATTGTCTCTCGTTGGAAATCGGTAGCTACAAAATGTCAGATTTTAAAGTTAATTTTGATTGGTTGGGGGGCCTCAGTATTGATGAACGGTTGGACACGGACACGGACCACAAAACCAACGAAAGATTTGCGGCTGTTTCAACTGACGAGTTGAGTCGTTACCATGGGAACTACTTTCTAGGAACTACTTTCTGACGGAGATTAACTCAAGCAGAAAGCGTAGGTTTGGGAGCAAATTAGCCCACATTATGAAATTATTTTACGATATTGTTGATTACAATGATAGTTTGTGTAATAGAATCGCAATCATACATACATACATATGATTGCTTAAAGGAATCACAGATAGTCCTTTTTAATAAAACTCCTCAAATGGCTCCAAAAACACCTGAAATCTGCCTGAAAAGCATCACAGATAGGACACACGTATTATAGTCTCCATCCTTTTCATTGGATAACGACACATCTTTAACAAACTCTTATCATGGAGAAAGGATCCATGCAAACACTTTCTACCAAGCTAACCAGATGTTTCCATCTCATGTAAGGCTTGTTCCGTCGCCCCGGTAACCACGTCTTAATTGATGTTTTTTGGTGACAAATCAAGCAAACAATCTCAAATTAGGTTCTTCATGAATCATAAGATCCCCCTTCATAAATAAAGAGTAATAACTGTTATCTCTTGCATTAGAAGTCTTGTATTTCTAGGCTTTTCTCCCATGATAGTGAGTTTTACATATTTATCAAACCCACTTAAATAAAGGTTTTCACTAAGGGAGCTAAAATGGAAATTCCCTACTCATTGTGTCTTAAGATAATAAGCACGTTATTGATCCCAAGTTGGGAAATGTTTGCGTTGCAGCAGCATAACGAGACATGGCATTGTACATACACATTTAAATACTAGAAATAAACATTCCACAATGTCAACATCTCACTAGAAATAAAATAGCATTGAAGAAAATATACAAAAACAAACAAAGACTTTTACATAAGGTCTTGATAACTCATTACCGTAATTTTCGGACTATAAGCCGCACCTGAATATAAGCCGCAGCAGCGGCATACCACTCTCGGTTCCACTTTTACTTTTGCGCGCTACCTGTCTCACTCTTTTCCGGCCTCCAGCTTTTCCTGCTGGAACC
>NW_011336705.1:0-2083 GCF_000735185.1 Notothenia coriiceps | reverse complement strand
TGTGTTTCGATTTCATATGAGAGAGAGAGAGAGAGAGAGAGAGAGAGAGAGAGAGAGACTATATTTATATGTTTAGGGCTTTTATTGTGAAAGGTAACAAGACAAAATAGTGGATTTGTTGTCTTTCTAAAGGTTAACAGACTAATACATTTTTCTTTCCACAATACGAGCCAACGTGTTTTTATAATCCTCATTTACTCTCTGTTTGAATATGAATGTTACCTTTTCGGAAAAAGGAGGGAAGATGATTATGTTAGAGCTTTTATTGTGAAAGGTAACAAGAGCAAGGAGTGGATTTATTGTCTTTGTAAAGGTTAACAGACTAATAAAGTTTCCTATTTTGCTTCAGACTAAAGAGCCTCTGTGTTGTCAAAACCCTCATCAACTCTACATTATGAATATATGTTAGTTTATATTATATATATGGACATATGATAACATGTAAAGGGCTTTTATTGTGAAAAACAAGTAAATGAGTGGATTTGTTGTCTTTCTAACTTCCAGAACTTTCCGGTTCAGAATACTATGTTGTTTTTATAATCCTTATTTACTCTCTGTCTGAATATGTACGTTACATTTTCTGAAAGAAGAGGGAATATATTGATATGTTTAGGGCTATTATTGTGAAAGGTAAGAACATAGAGAGTGGATTTGTTGTCTTTGTAAAGGTTAGAAGACTAATAAAGTTTTGTGTTGTGCTTCAGTCTACAGAGGGAAGAGGCGGGAATGGAAGAGTCCGTATAGTTGTTGTAGATACAGTAGACTGGGCTGCACTCCATGTCCTTTTGTTTCCTCTAGCAGCTTGATTTGTTTGATTTGCTCTCTATCAATCAGCGGGGGGATGTATTTAAACGAACGTGAAGTGTATCTGAGAAAGCCTCTTTATGGCTGTGGCTGTTTGTCTTCTCCTTTTACTTCCCTTGGAAGCAGAGCGTGATTAAAACACACGATATGGACGTATTGAATTTCCTCTGGGATTGGAAGGAATGCAAAATGCATCATAACCATATTATAGTAGTTAGGAGCGGTGAGCGCTGCCAAGCCTCTGGGCACAGGAGAGAGTTTAGAGACTCTGAAGGGAGCCGAGGCCCAAGAGAGGCAGCATCCCACAACTGAGACAGACTGAGACAGACTGAGACAGACTGAGACAAACTGAGACAAACTGAGACAGACTGAGACAAACTGAGACAAACTGAGACAAACTGAGACAAACTGAGACAGATTGAGACAAACTGAGAGAGACTGAGACAGACTGAGACAAACTGAGAAAGACTGAGACAAAGTGAGACAAACTGAGACAGAGTGAGACAAACTGAGACAGACTGAGACAAAGTGAGACAAACTGAGACAGACTGAGACAAACTGAGACAAACTGAGACAAACTGAGAGAGACTGAGACAGACTGAGACAAACTGAGAAAGACTGAGACAAAGTGAGACAAACTGAGACAGAGTGAGACAAACTGAGACAGACTGAGACAAACTGAGACAAACTGAGACAAACTGAGACAAACTGAGACAGACTGAGACAAACTGAGACAAACTGAGACAGATTGAGACAAACTGAGAGAGACTGAGACAGACTGAGACAAACTGAGACAAAGAGAGACAGACTAAGACAAAGTGAGACAAAGTGAGACAAACTGAGACAAACTGAGACAAACTGAGACAAACAGAGACAGACTGAGACAAACTGAGACAAACTGAGACAAACTGAGACAGACTGAGACAGACTGAGACAAACTGAGACAGACTGAGACAGACTGAGACAAACCGAGACAAACCGAGACAGACTGAGACAAAGTGAGACCGACCGAGACAAACTGAGACAGACTGAGACAAACTGAGAGAGACTGAGACCAACTGAGATAAACTGAGACAGACCAAGACAAACTGAGACAAACTGAGACAGACTGAGACAAACTGAGACAAACTGAGACAAACTGAGACAGACTGAGACAAACTGAGACAAACTGAGACAGACTGAGACAAACTGAGACAAACTGAGACAGACTGAGACAGACTGAGACAAACTGAGACAGACTGAGACAAACTGAGACAAACTGAGACAGACTGAGACAGAC
>NW_011336704.1:0-4488 GCF_000735185.1 Notothenia coriiceps | reverse complement strand
TACTCGACGACGACGCGACGCCTCTCGGTAGTAACGTCCGCGAAGTACTCGACGACGACGACGACAACGAGGTGGACGCCGCTCCATCTCGTTCGCGACGTCTCCGGGGGAAAAACACCCCAGCACAGCCACACTCGACAGGTGGGAGTAGGCCTCCGCAGATCGCAGACAACTAAAACTACTACTAAGCAGGGATGGCTAAATGTTTGTAAGCAGGAGAGCTAGATGCTAACAGATGCCAGATGCTAACAGGTAGTGGGAGCCTGTAACAATTGCGACTGCCTCACGCGAGTGCCTCTGAAGGTTGTAATTTCTGGTTAAAAAATAACCAAGACTGTGAAAATAGATCAAAGTAAAGGAAAGTAATAGCACATTGATATTAAGAATAAATCATATAACAATCTATCATGTTATTAAAATTGTACTAGCTGGATAAGGATAATGTTACCTTGATACTATATGATAAACTTGATTGGTAAAGCCACCGTTGAGGGACAATTCTTACATACTCGTAAACGTTACAAAGACATTGTGAGTCTACCCCTATACTGGAGAACCTGTGAAAAACATTGGATTAAAATAAATCGAAAGTGTGTTATGCAACTTTTACTATCAGCTGTGTGTATTTTGTGGTCGGCCATTTTAGATCCCCATAATTGAAGCTGATGACTGCAGAATCATTTAATTTAACAATTCTCTGCAGATTTGGACAAAATGGCTGCCATGTCTGTCTGTCTCTGGGCTTCATATAAATAACTAAAAGAAAAATGTTCTGTTTGCGTGCGCATGTGTCTTCGGAGACAGGAGGCCTCAGTAGTGGATCCACATTCAGTATTCGTTGTGCATCTGGGTGAGGGGGAGAGAAAAGAGGGAGGATACACAGGGGAGAGTCAGCTTGTACGTCACCCTGCGCCCCTGCGGACGACAGATGTGTGGGTGAGCGAGTCGAGGGGGGGTGTCAGGGAGAGTGTGTGTTTGTACATGCGCACACATCTGCATACTTTAGCATCTGTGTGTGTACTAGTCTCTTTGACCTCCTCTTCAGTTTCTAACCTGTGTGTGTGTGTGGTTGGAGCTGGGTTGGTATCAGTTGGGGGCCCACAGGGGACCACGGAGGCCCCCCGCTCCCCCAGCCTGGATGCCTGGGCCGGGCTTAGATTCCGCTGGGGCTCGCCTCGCTGCCTTTGTGTTCGCCACCGGCTGACAATCTCCATGTATATTTAATGCTAACCTGCTGTCTGTTCTAACAAATAGGACTTCACAGGCAGAGGGGGTATGGAGGGAGGGTAGAGAGCGGAGCGGGAGGGCGACAAGAGGGTGGGTAGGAAGCAGGGAATTGGAGGGGAAAAAAAGTGTGTGGCGAAAGAAGGAGAAATGAAGAAGGAGGGAAAGAGAGAAATCAAATAAAACCTCTGGCTGCTTTACGGCTTTACCATCTCCCAGCCGAGAGAGGGTCACTGGGGAGGGAGAGAGAGAGAGACACACACACACACACACACACACACACACACACACACACACACACACACACACACACACACACACACACACACACACACACACACACACACACACACACACACACACACACACACACACACACACACACCCTATGCAAACACATCATGGGTGGTAGTGTGTGAGCACCAGGCAAGGGTAACCGTAAGTACACACAGCTAGCTTGCCAGTGTGTGTCTGTTTTCTTGATGAATTCTATATGTGCTTATGTTAGTGAAGTGTGCGTGGGCTTACAAGACTAAAACATGAACATGTATTGTGTCTACATATGAATAGTAAAAAGGACTTTTATGTCTTAAATACCAGTGTTGGCTGCCTCTGAAGCAGGTGTATGTTTGTTTGTGTGGGTGTGTGTATCTGCCAGTTTATGTGTGTGTCTGTGTTTGGCAGTATGTCTGTACGCAAGCAAGCTGTTGTACAGTCATGAATGCATGCATGTGTACATGTAAATGTACTTTGGCCTGCAGCCATACATACATTAATGTATTTACTTTAAACATACAGTACATATAAATATATATATATAAAGCTATTGCAATCCTGAAAACTTAACACAGAACAAAGAATCCTGAAATGTGTGTTTGTGTGTGTGAGCATGATTGTGTGTGTTAGGGGCTAAGGACGTCTCCTGGGACAACCCCCTCACCCCCCCTCCTCACTGCTTATGATGATAAAAGTGGGATACAGGGTTGGATGTAGATAGGAGGGTAGAGAATTGGGGAGGACAGAAAGATGATAATAGAGAGAGGAGGAAGTTAAAGGTAGATTAAGAGGTTTAGTATGAAACTTTCTGGTGCTAATATGTCTAAACTACTAGACCTATGCTAAGCATTTTTGTTGAGTTCTGTCCCAACATAATTCGCCACATTTTCCACACAATTTGAAACCTCAGAGGAATCTTTCATTTTAGAGGTTGATATCATTTAGTTGGCTGGAATGGTAAAGTATCCCCTTTGGCCCCAGAGTCAGTGTTGTCTGTCAGAAGCTGCCATAAATGGCATATTTGTCAAGTTTTAAGACATATTTTTTCTTTAAACTTCTCAGATCTTAGTTTTTTAACTATATAGTTTACCTTGGTCAAGGATTGCACCTATCAGAAGGTTGGATCTCAAGTTATCAGAGAAACAAGCTGAGTAAAAGTGAACTGTAGACGAACATCATTGGAAAAACAAAGACCTTTAAAAAAAAAAAAGAAGACCTTTCACCAGTTTGAATAACCTCTGTGGATAATTTGGCTAGTATGGCGTAAAACAAGTCATGAGAAACAAACTGCAGTGACAGCGATGCGAACAATAACTTTCACACCTTTTTGTTGTTATTTAACCGATAAAACCCTTGCTGCAGAAACTACAAATTGTGCATTTAAGGACAGAAAAGTGAAATATGAGGCAAAGTAAAGAGAGAAAAAGAGTAAAAGAGACACCAGGACATTTAGTCCAGGATGTTTGTAGGGAAAATATTGAGGTTGGACTTAGGATGGATGGAAGGTTCGCGCTGTGAATCAAATATCTCAGTACATGAAGTCCCTTCAGGGCTCTGAGAATATTGACTGATCCGTCAGAGACAATCAGGTTATTCCATGAAATGTAGTTGAAGAGTGAATAATTGAGCCATTACATTTGTATTATGTTTGCTTAATGTATTGGCTAAGTGCTTTTCAACTTGCTCTTTTTGCAATTTGTGTCAGTCTATAAATCAGGGGTAGGGAACCTTTTTCCTCTCAAGGGCCATTACAATTTTTACAACATCCTCCGAGGGCCGTACAAATTATCGAACTCAACCTCTGTTTAAAAAAACTAAAAACACAGCCCATTCATTTCGCCTTTCTTTCATGCTGTGCAAAGAAAAAGTAACCTCTTAATCCAGATATCTAACCATGACCCTGGGGAGATTTTTAGTTAAAGTTAAAAGCATCAATCTGGTACAGTTTGAGAGCAAAGTTAAGAGATCTATGGATGGATCTCTCAACACCCATATGAAACAGAACTGTCAGCAGATTTGATTTTTCTTTGGATATTTTACTAATCGCTCTACTTTTAAACTGTATTCTTGTTTATTAATAACAACTTTTCTTTACTGTCATATAGCATTTTATACCTGTTTTTCGTTTATTCTCTTATTTTTGTATAACTATAATGATCATATAAAGGTATGCCTTTACCTCAATGAGGTTATTTGAGCCCTCAGTCTGACAGGAGAGCTCTCTTCCACCTGGTTGTAGAAAAAGCTCCTTATATTCATTAGCATAGCTAGCTAACCAGATGATAATAACAACAATCCTCGGTACCGCTCTCTCTCTCGCTCAAAAAAAATGCGCTCGTGACACACACACACACACACACACACACACACACACACACACACACACACACACACACACACACACACACACACATACGGGTTTTTATGTAATAGCCGGACTTTTCCCCTAAACCGGCCCGGTGGTGGTTTAGATGGGCTACCCTTTCCTGAGGTCCTACAGCTATGGGAGTTGGGTCAAAGTACTCTACAGATCGACAGACAGAGAGACATCTTACAGACAGACAAACAGCTACACAGACACAGAGACATACAGATCGACAGACAGAGAGAGAGCTTACAGACAGCTACACAGACAGAGAGACATACAGATCGACAGACAGAGAGACAGCTTAGAGACAGACAAACAGCTACACAGACAGAGAGACATAAAGATCGACAGACAGAGACAGAGCTTACAGACAGCTACACAGACAGAGACATACAGATCGACAGACAGAGAGACAGCTTACAGACAGACAAACAGCTACACATACAGATCGACAGACAGAAAGACAGCTTACAGACAGACAAACAGCTACACAGAGAGACATACAGATCGACAGACAGAGACAGAGCTTACAGACAGCTACACAGACGGAGAGACATACAGATCGACATACAGAGAGACAGCTTACAGACAGACAAACAGCTACACAGACAGAGAGACAT
>NW_011336703.1:0-3544 GCF_000735185.1 Notothenia coriiceps | reverse complement strand
GTGATATTTGAACTTTTTAGACAGATTTAGCAAAAAAAAACTCTTCTGGGGCCATTTGGGTGGGTTTTCCTTATCTCTGGCCCCCCTTGCTCGATATTGACATGTGACATCTCTGACTGTTAGAAACAAAAGAATCGAAGGGAAATCGTCCCGCACACACTCATGTAAAAAAAAAAAAGGTTGCGTCTTTGCATATTCAATCTTGCTACAGAGCGTAGGAATGGCCTGCTCTGATATTTGAAAACGGAATTGCAGTTTTATTGCTTATAGATTATCAGAATATTTCAAAGGGGAAACAGTCACATTGGATATTAACCTATGGATTAACTACAGCATCGTTTTTATCGTTTTAATGCCATTGAAGACCAGTTTTGACCAGACAAAACCAAGGTAAGCCATGTTACCGTTTTAGGCTACTTAGCGCCACATATTTTGATGTACGTTTTTGTTGATAACGTTGCGAGTTTGTATCTTTCAGTGTTGAGGTGGGCACCGTTAGATTCTGTGTATTTACGATCATAAACGATGTGTTGGATGTGCAGCTAGGATAAGTAATAGGGGAGCTAGGAGTGATTTTCGGTGCAGTAATAGGTTAGCATTTTTCGCTCGGGGCTAATTCAGAGGGTCAGTGTTAGCATTGTGTGTTTGTTTGTTTTTTTAAATGAAAAAGATCAGTTAAATTTGTTTTTTAAAATATTGTTGATATAAAATATTCATAGTTTATTAAATATTAAGCTTCCTTAGACGTTGTTTCCTGCAAATGACGCGATTTCGGCCCCGGAACCGGATCCGTGGGGCTTAAGAGGTTTTAAATATTAGGAAGCCCTCAGACGATGTTTCCTGCAGATGATGCGTTTTTCCCCCCGGTGGCGGGGGGATGGGGTTTAACAGGCTAATCATAGTTAGAGCAGAAGTCAATATTTTTTTGGTGGCTTTATTGCCTCATAAGAAAATAAATCTGATAAAGAAAGAGGTGAAATGACTTCAATATTGTTCTTCTGCCACTTTCATAAGTTTGCTAAACCTGCTGTAAAACCCACTCACCTGATATTAAACAATTGTCGTTGTGAAGGAGTGTGGGGTCATGGGAGTTGTAGTCTTCACCAATATTCCTGTCATTGAAGTCAACTTCTCCTGGTTTAAGTTACTTCATTTTCATTGTCAGGAAGTTTTTACCGTGAGCCGAATTTCCTGCAGAGGTCTTTTCCTTTCTCATAACAAATTAAACCTGTTGATAAAAGTCAGTATAAACGCAGAATAAAGCAGTTTGACGTTAACAATCGGTGTTTTGAGACATAGTCGATAGATAACGAATTGCGAGGGTCTGTGAGCTGTGTTGGGATTAATGTTTGCTCGAGTTGTCTCTCCTAGATCCAGAAGTTCTGGAGCCCAATCATCCAGGGAGATCTCTTTTTCTGTGAAATGAATTTACCCAGTAATTAAAATCAGAAAAACAATCAATAACATGTTAAATTCAGTGTTTCGCTGATGCTGCTCATCTGTTGGTTTTGTTTTTCTATTATCCTACGATCCAGACTTATGAAGACTAAAATATTCCAACCAGTAATATACAGAACAAAACGACCAAGATCTGAAAAGGTGTTTAATGAGAATGTGGCCAAACTGAATTCTTCATTAAACACTGCCCAAGGAATATTATGACAAACAAACAAATGAAATGTGGTGTAACTTTAAAATGTTGCACTTCTGATAGATGTGTCAATATGAATGTATATGCAGCAAGAGTAAGACTCGGCAGATGCGTGTTGAATTATTGACGAGAGTTTCCGACATTTTCTGTTATGACTGTTTGAATCTGCTTTTCATGAGTTTTCATCATGTCAATGGAGTAATGAGCAAGGGGGCTTGGTGTTAGAAGCAAAACCTGATTTATTATTGATATTTTGGGCATCTGCTGAAAACACACACTCGCTCTGCATTTTGGAAAACTTTCGTTATTGACTGGATACACGTCATAATTTCTATCTTTTTAATATTCAGGACTTTTTCCCATTTAATTGATTGAATTTGAGAATCGTTTGAAGGTTGGTGTTCAGTATGCTAAACGCGGATAGCATGCTAAGTAGCATTATAGTGAGTCAGCATTATTAAAGTGTGAGGTCATGTTCATGCATTTTCTCTCAGTTGTCTCTCAGATCACATTTAGTTTTCCTTCTTTTACTCGTTAACTTTACATTATAAAAGTACTGTAACCACACCCAAACTCTCGATGACCCGACTTCACTCCCTGTGTGAGTTGGAATAAAGGAAGCAGCAGGAAAATGCATGAGACGCTTCTGTCTCACTGCAGCCTCACCTTGAGTCTGATTGACACCAAACACTTTTGTAATTTGTGTCTGCTAAAATATTCCTCTCAGCAAGCATAGGTTCCTACCAAGCTTCACTACCGAACGTGAACGGAAATAAACCTGGAAATGAGTTAGCATTTGAGCTCTTTTGGTTTGTTTTTGGCTAGATCTCCGAATGAGCTCACAAGTTTTTACGCTTTGTTTGACATAAAATAGGTCAGTAAACACTTTACCTGTGAACGTCTGAAGCTTTTACGCTTCTTAAAAACAGCTGTCGCTAAAAAGTGACTAAATGAGACTAACGTCAACCAGTGGCGGCACCAGGGTATGGCTGGGGTAGGCTATAGCCATACCAAGAAATGGCTTAGCCCTACCTTAGCCCGACCATGAAAAATGATGCTAAAGTAAGCATGTTGAGAACACGGATTGCGAAAATTTACCGGTCGTGTCCACAACACACAAACTGATCCTGAAGTGCACGTTACTGACGCAATATGGTTGAGACCATTCGGGCTTATGCTAGAGGGGTGTAAGGAATAGTCTAAGTAGTGGGGGAGTTTTATACACTAAAGGTGTGGAAATTCTCTCGCGTTATAATATCAGCGCGACCACGGTCAGATCAAAATGCCTCCGAATGTAATTTGAATAGACCTACAGCCAATCAGAGCAACGAAACGTTGGGTCTGCTGCGTCATGCATTACTGATACGTCACGTTCACAGTGAAAAGTCCCCAAACTCGCGCCGAGTAAATTGCAGACAGACTGCAGAACTTCTAGGATTAATTATATATTTCGGATGGATAGATTTGTTCTTAAATGCCCTCGCATTGAGGTACAACAAGTCGAACAAGCGCTTTAATGCGACCCTACAAGGATTCCTTTACGGATTTACACAGACTCATACAGAGACGTGCACAGACATTTTGGGGGGCAGGAGCTCACGTGAGAAAAAGGGCACTTTCCATCATCATTTATAAAATAAGAATTTAAAACAAAAAGTTAAATATAGTTGCACATCTCTGACTTACTGACCAATTTATTTTAATTCCCTCACACTCACGCAATTGTTTAATACTCAACAGAATTCTACAAAAATAATCAGTTAACACAGAGACAATGATCTTATTTAGTAATTTTGGTCTATTTTGCTTCCATGTTTTCTTTCACTCTAATGGAAAGAAAACTTCCAAAAAACACATGTAAATGGTGATCGTTTGACTACCCTGTCTGAATTC
>NW_011336702.1:0-2568 GCF_000735185.1 Notothenia coriiceps | reverse complement strand
GGGGTGCGGATTCTGTGGGAAACACTGAATGCTGCCCCAACAGACACTGTTTCACCTTAAAACACACTCTTGCTAATTGGCTAAATTGGATGGCGATGAATCTGCAGGATAAACGTTCTCTCGGTCCAAAGTGACTCCGAAGGACTGAATGCATCTTCAATCAGCTGTGCTATCATTTATTTAACGATTGTAATCCTCCAAAAGTTACGACAAAATGTCACCCCATCTGTCACGCTGCTTCTTCTCCCCCCCCCCAAAAAAAGGACAGCGAATGCGACGGAAAATGCAGAACGAATGCGGGTGTGAAAGCACGCTCCACCGGATGTATTTTTGGATGTCCCAGTTGTGTGTGTGTGTGTGTGGTGTCGAGGAGGAGGCAGGTGAAGGGTGTCTGGTGACAAAATGCCTGGTGTGTGTAGCCTATTTTCCAGGTTTTGACCTTCCCTGAATGCACCGCTGTGAGCAGAACGAAGATGAATTGGAGCGCCGAGGCTGTCCACTCGGGAGAAGGAGTAAAAAAAAAAAGAGACTAACTGATGGATATTAGTCTCATTCCTTCTTTCTGTTTGTCTGTCCCTCGTAGAAAATGGAGGTCAGCTCCAGAGGTTTCTTTTGGACAACACACGTCAACGCCAAACAAAAATAGAGGGAAATGGATTAGGCAGAGGCAGAGAAAGATTTTATTTGTTGAACCTCTGTAGCTCCACACATGATGGTGTTTGTTTTCCTGGGTTAAAGAGGGTTAGAGATCTCCTCTTGTATCCTGGAAACACATCTGGTGGTTCTGCTTTGTACTCAAATGTTTCCTCGCTCTCTGGTCAATTTCCATCAGCTCCTCTGGCGTCACGTTCAGGTCACATCGGGACAAGCAGGATGACACGGTGTCGCTGCAAAGTGTTGATGTGAATAACTCTGAAGTAGTCGCTTAACATCGGAGATAAATGGTTACGACAGAGCTTTTGTTAAAAGAGAGCGTTATCGTAATGTCAAATGTCAACAATTAGGGATATTAAAAAGAAAGGAAACGCAGCTTAACTGTAATTATTGAGGCTTTCACAGAACGATGCAATTGAAAAACATTATCCTAAAGTGGTCTAAAACACGTCTTCAGTATTTCGTGAAATGATCGGCCGAACAGCGGATACATTTTGTCGATGAAGCTGGACCTAAAAGCATCCAATTGTAATTCAAAGAGCGTCTATTTCCTCCGTACAACTTTACAAAGTGCTTTATCTTAAAGGTCCCGTGCCATGGCCATTTCCACTGATCATAATTCCATTGTTGAGGTCTACTAGAATAAATTGATATTGTTCAATTTTCCAAACTCACATTGGTTTCTCAAACAGCATCTCTGTATAGTGTATTCACTCTCTGTCCTACACGGCTTGTTGGAGCTCCTGCCCCCCCCCACACCCCCCTCCCTGTGAGCCCACTGTGCTCTGATTGGTCCACCACCGTTACAGCGGAACATCAGTGATTATGTGTTACAATGGCGTTAACAACCAGGAAATGACCCCAGTAATGACAAGCAGATGAGAATGCTGCGTGGGGTCTGGGTGCCGTGTTGGCGGGACGTTGCGCGGCTCGCTGCTGCGAGGAGCGGACAGTGTGAGCTGGCTTACTGGTGTGGTTTCCTGGTTGCTGCAAAACTCACCTGAACTCAGACTGAGCACCATGGACGCCCTCTCAGCACCCCCATCTGCGAGGCTCCACTAGCTACCACACCCCCCCTGCACCCCCAAACGCGGTGCACCTACAGTGTAAGCGCGCCAAAGTTTCCACTGAGAGAGTGTGTGTGTGTGAGGAGCTCCACGGATTGGTCCATACCATTTGGGTATGCTCACGTCACTGTACCCAGCAAGAACAAAATGGAAAAAGAGAAATGTCCAATAATAATAATAAGCCTTTATTGATCCCTGTAGGGAAATTCCGGCAATAAAACAGCAACAGAAATAAGTTTGAAACACATAATAACACAGGTACGGGTTCACACATGGATAATAAAAAAATAAAATAAGAAGGCAAGTAACAGTAGGAAAATTACATCAATAGAATAGGATGACCCGTTTAAATATATTAATTTATGACTTATTATAGGTATTACGAATACATATGTCTACATGCAAGTGAAAGCCATGCCTACAGTGCAGGTTGTTCAATTTTTAACTGGGGGGTTATTCCTTGGTTATTCAGCTTGATGGCTACTTGCACAAAGGATTGATAATACTTGTTTCCTTAAAGCCATAACCCCTAACTCAACCCTGGAGAAGGCAAGGAAGCCATTACGGGGAAATGAAACAGCCAAAGCTCAGAATAACCCTCTTAATCTTAAACCACCACTGGGAGCAGTCACAAATAAGGCAGCCATTATACATTCTGTTACTTTGTTTATTTAAATCCATCATGTTGGGTCTTTTACTGCAGTAAAAAAGCAGGAAAGGCTCCTAAAACGAGGGAAATAAGTGTATAGCCCAACATTAGCCACCTTTAGCTTAGCGGTGGTGACGTGAAGTCATGTGACCGTGTTGTAGTTCCTTTATAGCCCGCCAAGGCACGACAGGGGATAGG
>NW_011336701.1:0-5762 GCF_000735185.1 Notothenia coriiceps | reverse complement strand
TTCATAAGACGGGAAGCGATAGAACGAGCAAGTGGTATGATCACTTTTGTGATTACAACCTGGTACAAAGCACACAGGCATCTTGTAAAAGTGAATTTATTGGAGCAATCTCTTATATTTATTGGAGGGAATAAATCAGTCTTCTTCTTTGCTTTGCGAGTCGCAACCAGTCTTGGAGCATTATCGCCTATGACATCACTTACGCGACCCAGAATGCATTTGGGATTTGTAGTCTTTCTCGTTGCGTATTTTTCATAGTCTTATATTTCAACAGTTTTACGACAAACTGTTACTTTTTTTTACATGGAAATGATTATTTAAGATTGACAAACATCATATGTGTCATTCGTGGCACAATTCAAACGGGATCAAAAGATAACTTTTCTCTCTCCATTGACTTCAATGTATAATTTTCCGCTTCCGGGGTCCCATGGAGGCTCCCGGAAGGGGAGGGACTTCGCGTCTCTATAGGGTCCTCCTGTTAATAATGTTTAAAATACCTTTTAAATTCTCAACTTAATTTTGCAATTTTTGTTGTTGTGACCTGGCTTAAGCTTTACGGACAAAAATGACAACAACAATAATTATAACTATAATAAATATAATGATTATTTATTAGCATTATTAGTATAATTTGTTATTATCAGACCTTCCTTTGGTGTTTTATTTTGGAGGATATGACCGGAAGTTGCATCCCTTTCGTGCTGGGGAACTTGACAGTGATTTTCCTCGACCCTTCCTGCTGACTGCCACGTCGAGCTCCGTAAGGAACAGCAGGTTATTAACTTACTGTACTTTCTGCTGTGTCAAACCTGGCGTCTCGGACTCCGGTAGAAACACTGGAAGAACGGCCAAAACACATTCTCCGCTCGGAACTGTTCACAACTGCGGCTATCTGTAAGATAACGTTACCTCTGACTTTATGAGTCGTCAGCAGTATTTTCTCAGGGCTGTAACTTCACTAGCTCACATTTCCTAAAGTTAGTCCATGGTAACTAGCGTGAGGAGCCACCGGATACAGGACCGAACTGTTCGTCAGCCGCATATTGTAATGCGTTAAAAAACAGTTAAAGAATGTGCTGCAGTCCGGCAAACTGAATAACCCGTGCGTAAAGTCCATCATCGTACTAAGCTAGTTAAATTCCAGTAAGCAGACAAAGTCACTACCTTGTTTGTTTGGAGCCTTTATTTATCCAGGTAAAAAATCCCATTGAGATCAACGATCTCTTTTACAAGGGAGACCACCTTATTTGTACCTACTGCGTACCTTATTTGTACCTACTGCATACATGTTAGCTGACTGTTACTGGGCGGCATCAACAATGTGTCACTCAGCAACTGACATTACTAATGTTATCATCACTTTATAAGTTATAAGTTACCGGTAAGGTTATTTGACTTGTAAACAGTGACGTCATACATGGTTAAAGTGTCACCAGTCAGTCGAAGGGTGTAATGGTAGGCTACACAACCTTTGTGGTTTGGTATGTTTTCAGTACAGCATGTAAAACAAAATTAATAATACATTAATACAAAAACTGAAACATTTCACATTGGCCACAAATCCTTATGTTTGTAGAATGCACAATATGCAGTTTTTCATAGTTTAGGCTATTTTTTACCGGGGTCCAGTATTCCACAGAGGTAGCCTCCTCTCTACTAAAAACACATTAGGTGATGAAAACCCGTAAATCAATGTATAAAGCCATTTCACTTCTCAGATGCTGCCAGCGCAACAACAAATGTCCAGGGACTGCAAGCTAAGTTACCACTGATGTTTGCTCTATTTGTTTCTTTATCATTTAAGATTCTGATTAATTCACCAGGATGAGTCTCCTCCTCTAAAAAAAAACAGAAACTGTGAGTAAAACCGGTAAAAAACACACAAAAAAGGAGCAAGATGTTAAATAAATGTTTCTCCATCATGGTTCAAGGGCGTAGGATGGAGGTGCTGCAAGCTAACCAAACATTTTGGATCAGCTTCTCCTTCAGGAGGTTTTTACGGAGTTGGTCACACCACCGAAAAAGAACCCCTTGCCTGATCTGGTTTATAGAAACGTTTTGCACTCATGGGTGTAATGACCCTTTTTCTTTTACTTGCATTAACAGCCCAAAAGTCCTCACAACACAAGGTGTTTGACTAATTCTGCCATGACACATTGCTTTTGGAGGCTCGCTTCAAAGCGATGCAGGAATGAGTCCTAAACCCAGAAATTAGTTAGCATTTTAGCACTTCCAGGGTACCTTGTCTCAAAGTCAATGTTTTCTGGAATTACTTTTTAGTTAAAGACTGCAAACAAGATCTTTTGTTAATAAAAGCTAAACAGATCTTTGAGTTTTGTTCTCTGAAGTAAACACCCCAATGGGGAGTGTAGAGCTTTTACGTGTCTTACAAACAGTAGTTTCTTGAGACTGATAAACGTCAATAGACCTAACGTGAGTCTACCTTTTTGATTAGCAGTGTTGATGTGAAGTCATGGGACAGTCTTGTGGTTGTTTTATAGCCTAACGTTAGCTTTTTATTTCTGGCGATTGCATTTATGCTAGATCTACTATAAAAGTGGTGTTAATATATGGAGACTACCTTGTTGAACAAAACTGATTTCAACAGACCTTATTTTTTGCAATATTAAAATATCCGAAGGAAAGATCCAATAGCTAATAGTTGAAGGAGCTATTGGAAGGTAACTTCGGTCAACAGTTACATTTTTAAAAATCTTTATACAAAGACGTTAACTCTTTCCTGTTGAACATTTTAATGTGACTAATTCTAAGCTTAAGACCTTTTTCTGATCCGTTTTATCTGTCTTTGTCAGGTTCCTGTGAGCACAACAAAGAAGTAGAGGGAGAGGTCCTGGAGACAACATGAGGCAACTCAAAGGCAAAGCCAAAAAAGAAACGTCCAAGGACAAGAAGGAGCGTAAGCAGGCCATGCAGGAGGCCCGACAGCAGGTGGCCACCATAGTGCTGCCTACACTGGCTGTGGTGGTGCTGCTCATCGTCGTCTTTGTATATGTGGCCACCAGGCCTGGTGCTATAGAGTAGACATTCAAGATCTGCTGAGAACACACAAACTACAAACTGACAATGGCTATACCCAAAGGATTACCCCCTTCATGAGACTACCGTCCCTCTGTAGGCCCATGTCTAGCCTACCAATTGTCTCAATGAGAACATTCCCCAAAGGATCCCTCTTTGCTCTGAACAGGATTCAAGCGGCAAAAATAAGAAATCAAACTGAGCGAAGAAACCTCTGTGCCTTCAGACGATTGAAAATGTTATCCTGTTTATTTCAGAGTAGCAGATAGATTCATGTTGATGTCTTGGAAAAAGATGCAATACCATGCGTACCAAAGGACATGTGCACAGCTTGCAAATTTTGACCAGAGGTGTTAAAAAAATGTTTAAACATTTGACTCGGTGCTGCTCTAAATATTTATAGTTAATGCAACATTAGCCTGGTCTCTGACATGTACCACTCTTTGGACAGCACTCACACATATCTGTATGAATATGTATGTATGACTTAGGGACAAAGAACACTTCCTTTTTTTTCTAAATGCAGCACCAGAGTTTTTTATTGAATGTATTTGTAGAATGTGTTATCTCCAGTCCAGTATGTTAATACCAGGTTAATACACACATGAATATTTTCATCTTTAATGTGAATGTTACCCAATTTGTGTCCATTAAGTTATTGACAAGCATACATTTGAATCACTTATTTCATCTGTGCGATTTCAACAAGGTGCCTTAACAGATTTGAAACTGTATCATTTCAGTTCAATAAATTCATTTTTAAATAATTTGGAATTTGTTTAGTGTTAGAGAGTTTTGATTTATGCACATTAATGTTGCATTTTTATGTCTTTTATAAAGTGTATCTCAGTTTGTATCTGTCTTGGTAGAATCAGGTAGAGGAAATAATTAATGAGATCCAGACCCAATGACCTTGTATTTAGCTACGGCTACTGATATTGAATATGGTCAGTGTTATTCTGGACTTAATGCTTTCTTAAGGGTTCAATCATCTATGTTTTAACTTTGGATGGCTGATGACAGTGCCTTGAAAATATTAAATGAAACTGGACAAAATTGAATGAAACTGGACAATAACTAAAATGTGAGAAAATTGAACAAAATTGAATAATTTTGAATGGAACTTGAAAAATGAATGAAAATGTAGATTAGAATGATACTGGGTGAATATGACAGATACTTGGGAATATTGAATGAAACTTAAGAAAAATGAATGAAATAGGAGAATAGTGACTGCACCTTGAGAATATTGACTGAAACTTAACAATATTTATCAAAACTAAGAATATTGTCAAAAATGTGACTGAAGCTGAAGAACTGAAGAAATATTGACTGGAACTAGGGAATATTTAATGAAAGTTTGACCAGCATGTGACACTGTCAAGTTAGCTACAGCGGCATGTTTTTGTTACTGTTTTCTTTCATCCTTCTGCCAATTCTAAAAATGAACTACATATTCATGTATGAAGTCATACAGCAGTCACAAGGCAAAACATCCGGATGATTTATTTATTTATGATTCTTATTAAAGCTGTTGGTTTTTAATCAAACACACACAAGACATTATATCATTCTTCTTCTTCTTCTTCTTTTTTGTGGAAAAATATATATATTTTAATTTAGAGAATATGGTTATATGTTTAAAATATATTTTTCTGTGGTCACCAAGTGCTAGCTTGATTATTGTCACACAAGTAGCAATAGCCACGATTTGCACAACATGTCCACCAGGGACCATCCATGCCAGGGACGTGCAAAGGTACGGGCTAATGTTGCCTGGGCAACAGCCATTTTTGTCTGACCTGCCCCTTTGGAGAGAGCGAGTTTTTTTTTTCCTTCTATAGAGAGGATAAGTCCCTCCCCTTCCGGGAGCCTCCATGGGACCCCGGAAGAGGAAAATTATACATTGAAGTCAATGGAGAGAGAAAAGTCATCTTTCGATCACGTTTGAATTTTGCCACGAATGACACATATGATGTTTGTCAAATTAAAAGAACATTTTGCAAGTCAAAAAAATAAAAATGTGTCGTAAAACTGTGAAGTTACACATTTTTTTGTGTGAAACCGCTCAGTGAACTACAGGTCTCTGGTCTCGCACAATACGCGTCACCATCACAAAGATGGCCGTCACGTTAGCAAATTTCACCTGTTTCTTTCAGAATGAGGCGAAAAAGTATAAAACGAGGTGAAAATCACTACAAGTCTGGGCATGTTGAGAGCTGTACATACACGAAAGGGGAGGTTAGTCGGTTCTGTAAGAGCCAGCATGCGGGACCGGCTTTACAAGGTTTCAGTGAGTAATATGAGTGCAATGTTTAACGTTAATGTCAGCTAGCTAACATTAGCTAACAAGGTACACTAACGTGTTTTGTTTTAGCGACTAGTTTTCTCCTTAAGAACTTCGTGGTCTCTGTGTATGCTGTGGATAACATTAGTGTTCACAAGAACAAGATACACTCTTTGTTTCAGTTGCTCTTCAGATTGAAGCGGCCAGTTTTATATCGACTATATGTGTGATCTTCTTTTTACATCTCGTTGTGTCATTTGAGTTTATTTGCTGTGTGTAGATTCAAGGATTTTGGTTATCTTGTCAATTTGTTTGGTTATCTAGGCACAGCTGTGTGTGACTTCCTCTGGTACACTGGTATGTGTTTTCCTAATGTAGAGAGCATTGATTAATTCATAAACTAAACACTGAGTCTAGATCCTGACCAAATCCTTTT
>NW_011336700.1:0-1870 GCF_000735185.1 Notothenia coriiceps | reverse complement strand
CTGTGACATGTTTCCATGCTTTAATGTTCAAAAGTGCTTTATTTTTCTCATACTGCATGTGCTGCAGCACCTTTTTTTACCCTCTGTCTGAAACCAGGAGCCCATGCTCTCATTGGTTAGCTGGCCAGCTCTTGGTGATTAGTCAACCACTTGAGAGATGTCCCTTATAAAGTACAAGGGAGGCCAGTGGTGCAGTGAGTTGTGCGTTGGTGTTGGGATCAGGGGGTCACAGGATCAAACCACATTGCAGTCAGCATGTCGTTGTGTCCCTGAGACACTTCACCCCAAATTGCTCCTGTGGGGATTGCCCACAATATTGAGTATGTAAGTCACTTTGGATAAAAGCTTCTATCAAGCAACATGTGATGATGTGATGTACAATGTGTTGTCAAGCGAGCCAATCGAAGCGCAAGTGTTACATATTGATGTCCCTATGTTAAGGAAGTAAACAAATAATTCCAATGGAGGCTTATCAGGCAGGGGAGGAGTGTGTTGTAGAGAAACTCCCTCTGGAGGAAACACAGGGATTTTAGCCTTTGCAGACCATGCACAAAAGTCTATATGACACACAACAGGAAAGGGAAAACCCCAAAAGCTCAATAGGGCCCCCTTAATATTGTGATCGTCTATCTGTATTAAGCCTTTGATTTGTATAACGATTGCTAATATAAGTCTCAGATATTCAGGAGTGTTTGTGGAGTGCATATTAAAATCTGCAAACCCAACAATCCTGGAGCCACATTAAGGCCTGAACTATGCACAAACAATGTTTTTCCAAACGGTTTTGTGCCAGCTTGCTTATCCATCCCCTTAGAGAAAAGCAAAGCCAAACACAACATTGCAGCGATTTGGGAAAATCTGCAGGGGGTGATGGAAACAAACAATAAAGTAATTCAGAGGGATGGATCCAGGCAATTTCCTGCTGGACACTCAGTAATATCTTGAGTATCAGCTATCTTAATCCCATGATGCTTGCAGACAAACTCACGCTAAACAAACAAATGAAGGCTACTTTCTTTAAATTTATTAAATAACTGTGGCCATTACACAGCTCATTACACACAGTGGGATCGATAAGCATGGCTCCAAATGGAAAGAGGGGCTGTGCAGAATGTACGCATGGGGCACAAACTTCATTATTTAAATCCTCTGACGTGGCAATGTGGTTTTACAGTGGCTCTATTAACCTGCTTTTATGCACAACAAACAGGTAAGCGATAAGACACAGATTTTAAGTTTAAATAGTCAAATCTTTAGGAAGTGGATTAGTCGAGCACCATCAAAGCTGTTGGTACATATTTAATTTTCAACATAAAAATGTTTTCTGGGGATTTAAGTAGATTTATATTCAATCATCAAAATAAGAACATTTTATTCATTGTGGGGGTAATTGGGTTTTGTGACAGTTAATCTATTTGATAATGAATAATAAAAGTGATGTATGAGCAGGGGCGGACTGGCCATTGGGAATACCGGGAGTTTCCCCGGTGGGCCGGTGCTGTGTGTGGGCCGGAAGCGGTAAAATACAAACAAATGTCCTGCCAAAATCGTACCGGCCCACATTTGTAAGTGTTCTGGAACAGCCCAGCCCAGCCCAGCCCAGTGGGGTGTGGCCCGCTGGGCTGGGCCGTTTTGATAGGCTACCTTTGTTCTATCTATCTGTTTCAATTTCACACATCAGGCCCGTAGCAGCTGTCACTGCGCAGTGAACGATCAGTAGTGAGTGACTGAGAGACCAGCTGGCAGTTGCTTACAGATGGATAAACAAGCTTCAAAGCGTAAAGGCGTTTTTGTAGTTTGTGTATACAGTATAGGGCTGAATGATTAATCGATTTTGAATCGAATTCGCGATTTTGAAATGATGCGATTA
>NW_011336699.1:4916-11820 GCF_000735185.1 Notothenia coriiceps | reverse complement strand
ACATTCTTCTTAAGATTTTCAGCATGTCAATTATCAGGGAAATCTACATATCTTAAAATATACGTGTGTGTTTAATTACTTTGTATCAATAATAAGCAGTCTGTGTAAAAAGAAGCTGGAAATATGCAAAGTGAAACCTTTTATTTGAAGTAAAGATGTGAGCGAGGGAATATTCTTGAACACAGCCCAAATCTCTGGAATGCGGCAGGACAAAATGAGTGTGTGTTCTCTATAATGGGCCTGTGTAAGGTTTTACTATTTGAGAAGCACTAGTAGGACTGCTTGAGAGCGAAGGTAATGTTTTCCTCATTATTATTTGATATTGAGGTAACTCACATGTGATATTTGTATAATCCAACTATAACAACTATATCTTAAAACATATTGTTAACTTGTGTGTAGTAAACTGAAGGGGGGAAGGGGGCCACAGACAGGGAATGTGCGTGTGCTGGCTGCAAGATGTAAGATAAGATAAACACACTTGTTATTCGGAGTCGGGTCGTGCGGGTCTGTTTTTCATCAAACTGAAGAGACTTTTTGTTTCCCGGGTCTCCTGGCTGGCTCGCGCTGATTGGCTACACACGCCCTCGTGTTTGCCTCTACCAATGGATGAACCCTCAGGGGAGCATCCACACAATGCCTCTTGTGGCTTTTTGTATGAAAGGCTGTTTTTTTCCTTTGGTTTGCTCTCTTTTTCTTCAGGCTGACCAGACAGTAAGAGGGGGAGGAGCAGGAAGTACCTCCTTTGTATTGCATTGTATTGTCTTTTTATCATTAAAACAGATTATTGTTTAACTTGCATCCTGGTGTTTCTTAATCCCTTCCTTTTTACGAATGTACCCAGCTCACTAAAACGACACGCGGAGACGAGGTTGGTTTTAAACATCCTCTATCCCCATCAATAGTGAGGAAGGTTCAGAGACGATGACCGTGACATGCACACTGCTGAACGCTGACAGTAGTGTCTCGCTCCTGCAATCTTTTAGTCCACATTCAGAAAACAGAGTGATGAATTTCCTGTGTGAATGTGGGAGAAGGACACTTTTTTCTCTTTCTGCCTGAGTCAGAGTGAGCAAGAGGAGGCTTTGAAACTCTGCCCTGTCTCCTGCACAGAGCAGCAGAGGAGGAAAAAAAACGAGTTGGCCCTCATGGCTGGTTATTACTCTTCAGTTGTGTAACAGCGACATTTGCCCCACTCTGAAGCACATTCATCTCTACCTCCAAACCGCCTGCATTCTCAGAACTGCTGGCTATGGATATCACATCTTCACCTACGCAAATATCTCCGTCACACACAGGTGACACTCGCTTTATTAGCTGTTCTGCATATGGCTAGGGGAGTATGTGTATATGGCAGTCAGCAAAGACTTTAACAAAGCTGGCAGAAGCAGCATAGGAGAGTAAAAAAAAACAGTGACGTCCACTAATGGGACAACTGTTTGGGTGCAGTTAGAAACCACAAACATAACCAATATTTATTTTAAGAACTTAACTTCCATACCTAACTTTATTTGCGTAACAAACATCCTTATTCTAACCCACACTGGATATTTTCCTAAACCTAACCAAGCAGTTCTGAAGCGCAACCAAAACCATTTGTTTCAATTCATGTCAACTATGTGTTTATAACTGCAACTGTTCATCCGTATGGGACAAGTTGGGCATGATATTGAGTGTTTGGTTATACGTAAATAGCGGGTAAATAGTCATAAATGTATAGACATGAAATGGAAAATGGAAAATTTGCAGAAGAAAAAGCAGAATTAGAAGCAGACGAAGAAGACGAAGAAAACAAAGAAGACGAAGACGAGAAGAAGAAGAAGAAAAAGAAGAAGAAGAAGAAGAAGACAAATAAGAAGAAGAAGAAGAAGAAGAAGAAGACGAAGAAGACAGAGAAGAAGAAGAAGAAGAAGAAGACGAAGAGGAGGCGAGAAGAAGACCAGAAGAAGAAGAAAAGTGGTGTGAGAAAGAAAGAAAAAGTAGAGGAAGGTCAGCGTCATGGAATATACCACTAAACAACTTAAACTATAAACAATAACAACAGAAAGAATATTTTGTATTTCGTAGGTCGCATCGCCCATAAATCAGAAGAAGAAAAATATGAAAATGGAAGAAAGCAAACTATAACAAGTTGTTAAAATAACAGAGAAAGAGTGGAAAATAGAAAAATATAATGTGGAGCTATGTCAGGGTAACACTTGTTTTATCAGCGGGTTGTACTGTGTGTATGGAGGAGGTGGTAGTACAGTGAGCAGAGATGTTCACAAAACTGCAGCATGGCTCTGTGACAGCGTGTTTTAGTGTGCCTGCATCCAGGGGGTGACAGGGCTGCGTCTCGTTGTGTCTCCATGTCGGGGGGCGAGGTCTGTGCATTGTGGGAGCTGACACAGGAGAGCAGGTGGTGTCACGCTGACGAGGTAATCACCACCACCATGGAGCGGGCTGAACTACACAGTTACCTGCACCACCCTCCCACTGCAGACCTCAGATCAGCGTCACTGGACTGTGAACAGCTGCTCTCATTACTTTTAAAAACCTAACCAAGCTGTGTTGATGCCTAAACTTAACCAATTCCAATATTTTCAATTCATGTTACCCATGTGTTTATAACTGCAAATGTGCGTCCCTATGTGATACGTTGGTAATGATAACATGTTTTGAGCCTAAAATGCACACACAAGACATGAAAAATGTCCATAAAAGTCACATGCTACGAAAGGGAAATCCCATGTGGTCACTAAAAGAAGGAGAAAATGAAGATGAAGAAGAAGGTGGGAAAGGAAAGTGTGAGAAAAGTAATAGAAATGTAATGGAATAAAATAAACATAAAAACAGGACGGAGGTCTGTAGTTTTTCCTAGGCTACACAGCCTAGAAATCAGAAGAAGAATATGAAAATGAATGAAAGTAATATTAAATGAGTTGTTTAAATGATGTGGAAATAGGGTACAGGTACAGGGTACAGATAGAAAGAAGAGTAGAGGAAGGTCAGCGTAATCTCCGTCACCTGTACCCATTTCTTTAGCATGGTGTACTGTATGTGTAAAAAGGAGTGTAGTACAACAAGGTTATCACCATCACCATCACCATGGAGCGTGGTGAACTACACTGTTACCTGCACCTCTCACACTGCAGACCTGGGATCAGTGTCACCATCTCATTATACCTCTATTCGTGGGAGCTGAACTTTAAATTAGTCAGCGTGGCACCTTCATTAGCCTGCTTGAATTCACCTCCTCGCAACGCACTAATGTGCAATACCGCACTTCATCTGCACATCACACATCTTACCATCATACTTAGCCTCTCATCTCGAAAACCAAGCGGAGCCGGAGGCGGCGGCGGCATCAAGTCAAGGTCATCTGACGTGAGCTGGAGGTGCATGTGATGTGAATTCACTCACCGGATTGATTCCTCCTGTACGGCCTAATGATCAAACCCTGGTGGATTTAGAGGATAGTCAGGCCCCTTCAGAGTGTGGAGGAGACTGATGCGCAGGGAAATGAGATCCTGTACACACTGTTACAGTAGTGGGCCAAATGAGTTTGATCTGCAGATCATGTTCGCAGCGAAAGGAAAAACCCGGCTCATCTTATTAATATGAATCTGACAAGCTTTGTAGTCCAATGTTTACAGTATCTTTCTGTTTTTTGCTATACAGTACACTGTAAAATGTTTGGCTGTAAAATTACAGTAAATTACTGGCTACTAGTTGGATTTCACAGTAATTGACTGTAAATATTTCACAGTAATTTACTGTATATATTTTACAGTAAATTAGAATAAAAGTACAACTAAATACTGTGACTTTACAGTTGCCATGCCCATGGAATTACTGTGATATAGCAGTACAGAGCTGTGGTAATATGGCACCTTGCTGTACATAAATTACAGTAATTACCTGTATTTTCACACTTTTACTATAGAAGTAATGCAACACAGCCAGTAATTTACTGTAAATATAC
Organism: Notothenia coriiceps; assembly: GCF_000735185.1. NCBI lineage: Eukaryota > Metazoa > Chordata > Actinopteri > Perciformes > Nototheniidae > Notothenia > Notothenia coriiceps. The sequence goes on along the minus strand of NW_011336699.1, from coordinate 7,856 downwards.
AAATCTAAATAATACGATAATATATTGTAAATTTGACTGGGATTGTACCATAACTACACAATTCAATCTGCTCAATCAACAAAGAAAAACAAAGAAAATGCCCATTTTAACTTTTTATTACTCCATTGAAGTGCAAAGTACATTTCACAGTGTCTTGGAAATGTTGTTACGGCCCCAACCTCTGCTCCGCGGTAGTGGCTCGTGCTGAGACCCGCAACATGAAAGAATACACGCAATAACCGGTACTTGGTAACAAGCATTTATTGATAATCAGCCGTTTGCTCACACAAGCGAAATGGGAAACAAAAAGAGGTCTGGAGGACTGGCCGAAAGGAACAAACAGAAGGAGGGAACCCGAGCCAGCCACACCACGGGCCGTAGGACCCAGAGCTCCCCCCCCAAACAGAAATCAATTATAAACCCTATGGGAAACAAAATAAAGCCGCAAAAACTAATACAAGGTCCTCCGGGCTAAACATAAACACATCTGCAAAAATATGGCCTACAGCTCAAAATGGCAAAGAGGTATTCTGAGGAGAGTGTCTCCCGGCGGTAGTTAGGCGAGACATCCTTCTCCTCCAGCTTCTCTTTATATATACACACGGCTGAGTGGAATTTGGAACACCTGGGCAGAGGCGGAGCCAGGGAGACAGAAAGGAAAGCAAGGAGGGGAGCACGTAACACATGTCTACGCAGACATCCACTCAAAGTCAACGATTCTTCTGAAGAATCTGCTGACATGGGGGTTTAAATTGCTATGCCTCTTTTTGGCTTTCGAGCCCGTCTCTGGGTTAATGCCCAGGAAGCACCTGAAAACACTAAGCCAAGACAACAATTTAAATTTTACATAGATTTATATGTTGCATAGTTTATTTTAAGGCACATGCAGCGGTGCCCCTTTCAATTTAAGTAAAACCTGCACCAAAGAAATAAATTTGTATTTAAAGCCAAGAAAAAGCGATAAAATCAAGAAAATCACTTAATTTGTTGTGTTATCACAGAGGATGGTCTGAATACAGTATTTTACTATGAAATAATACAGTAACATGTTGTGACATCCTGGTAATCATTTATCCTGTACATTCACAGTAATTAACTGTGCCTGTATTGATTTAACTGTGAAATTCTAAATTACAGTATTATATATTCTTACCATTACGTAAAGACTGTAAAGTGGTAAAACAGTAATTTATTGTAAAATATTACAGCTAAATATTGTGAAATCATGGTAATATTTTACAGTGTATGTGTTACATAAGCACTCTCAGCATTAAGGGGATTATGAAGAATTCCTGGATATAATAAATGACGTGATGAGAGAAAATGTCAACTGTTCAACATCTGACAATAATAAAATAAAAGCAAAGGATGAAGGTACACCAGATTTACCAGAATTATACAAAAACATACTGTCAATGACTGTCTTTAAAGAGGCCCTATTATCGATTTGGGGTTTTCCCTCTCCTGTAGTGTGCACTAAAGGTTTGTTTGCATGTAAATGGTCTGCAAAGGCTAAAATCACTGTGTTCTCTACAGACAGAGTGTCTCTCTCATACACACACCCCTGAAACGCCTTGGACTCCTTTGTTTACTTTCTGAACATACTGTAGTGGCGTCACTATGTTGCACTTCTAACTAGGGTTAATACAATCTGATGTTCAGGACTTCAAGCGCTTAAAATTCGAGCACCATCATCATCTCTTTTAAAAAGTGTCCTGGTTACATGTCCACTAACAGTTCATACATGCAACTTCAACCCAAAACGGATCTTTTCCTAAACCTAACCAAGAGGTTTTTTTAACCAAACCTAACCTATTAGATATGTTTCCATTCCCATTTACTACCTGTTAACATCTGCCAGTGTGTGTCTTAATGAGGAATGATAATTAGTGTTAAGTGACACAAAGAAGGCCTAAAATGCATAGACATAACATGTGTCAGAAGAAGGTGAAATGAAAGAAAGTAATCCGGGAGAAAGTTGTTTAAATAACAGAGAAAAGTAGAGAATGTAAAGAAAGAGAAAGTAGAAGAAAGTCAGCGTAATGGATTAAAAAGGCCAACAACAATCGCCAAGCATAAAAAATGGGGGCGTCAAGATGGAGGTCTGTGGTATTTCTCGGGTCGCACCCCCCATAAATCAGACTTTGTAGCCAGAAACTCATTTTGGATTTAAACACGTCTTTGCAGGCTATGATTGAGCAAGTGGACGCGTATGTGTGACAGTACAACACGGCACTAATGAGATCCCAAACCAGAAGCAAGCGACGCTGGAATTAGTGCCTTTCACACCAACACCCCCCACTCGCCCCTTTGGTCCAACAGCTCCCTAATTCTCCCTACACTTCCACTGGCTTTATTAAAAACCTGGACACGAGGCAGGGTTGAAAAATGAGCTGAACTCAACGTCGGCTTCGACAGTGTAATGTGCTCTGGAGGAGAGGAGGGAAATGACCTATGAAATACAACTTTGTCTTTAAATACAATACAGCCCTTGTTACACACATGTTGAGTGTGAGAGTGCGCACACACACATTTGCGCACATTCCTACGCAGACACATGCCAAGCATCGGAACAATTATGCAAACAGTCTTCATGTAAGAGACGGAAGCTTAATAATCAAGTTTCTACACAAAGCCTAGGTTTACCCCTCCCATTCTCCAACTGAGTAAATGGTTAGCCACGCACAAAATAATAATAGAAGCATGTAAATGAGACATTTTAAATAAGGTAAATCAACAAAATCCCTCCGTGTGCAGCCAACTCACACAGTGGGGCTAGCAGATGCCAGCGTTTAGAGAAGTAAAGCAAACACTGTGCTGCTTCCTATCAAAGGCCTCCTGCTGCCTCCGACTGATTTTAATGAGGTATTAGCAGTAAAAGATAAACTTTATTTTTGTACTATTCACTATTCACTGCAGGCACCACTCCCATAGCCCCCC